>NC_056746.1:939223811-939356311 GCF_019279795.1 Protopterus annectens
GCCAGTATCTCCTAGGAATATAAAAGCAAAAGGGTCAAAGTCCCACCACAGACATAAAGTACGTCAGGTCTCCAGCAGTCATCAGTTTTGAACACTGTGGACCTCTGATTCAGTTTTTTGCAATGCAAAAGGGATGGGGGCTTCAACAAGACAGATTTTGATGAAGTGCTCTGAAGGAACATGTGTGTAATAAACACTAAATCGTAGGGGGACTGATCATAAGAAAAACCTGTACTAATTATGAAAATGTGTACTCTTAAACTGGTTTCATTAGGGCTGTAATCCACAAATGAAATTACAATGCATTACATGTTATGTGCTCACATAGAAGTGTGTAATGCAGATTAAAATAATGCTAATTATGACCATCTATGAATGACTGATGATGTGCAGCAAGGTGGTTGTAGTGTCAGTAAACTCTTTCCATTTACCTTCCTCAAACAAAAGGTCAGCCAGTGGAATAATAAAGGAATGGCTGGAGCCTACAGCTCTTCTTGCAAAGGGATGGCTGCAGGTTTCTCATTGCTCATTCACCCCTTGGTGGAGATCAGTGGACTTGTGATATGGGGGGCTTTCCTGCGCACACTGGACCTGACACAGATTCTGCATATGGGTGTTGCTGCTCTGGGTGCATGCTCACCAATACCTGGGGTACCCAGTAAAGTGTGCTAACATCCATCATATGATGGCTCTATCCATCTACCACCCATCACACATTTACAACAATGAGAACATATATGTGAAGAATGAGTTGGCATACTGAAGGATCTGTAATGAAGGTACTCTCTGAAAACTGGGACTCAAAAGCAGCTAAAGCACAAAAAAAATTCACAACACAAACATTCATTGTCTAAGTCCATACACTTCACACAACTACAGCAAATGTTAAAGCACAGAAAACAAACTTTGCATGAAAAGGGGAGGGACAGAGGCCCTTGGTGAGTTACCATCTACTTACCCACTAGTTGCTACAGTAGCATTCATTAAATTATATATGCACTTTCAATTATTATTTTCATGTTTGGTGATATAAGGTAGCTCATCTTCTTACATTACACTACTCTGACTTGTCTTCTACCAACTCAGGGAACAAGGAAAAGTGTGGACTCTATGCCAGTGGCACATTTTTGCTAAAATATTGATGACAGTGTTAATTACAATTTGTCCTGTGCTTGTGGAACTTGGGAGGGGATGATAATTCTGGAGAGGATTCAAAGGTCAAAGCTCACCAGTGCGGTTCACTGAGGCCTAGATCCTCAAAAGAAGGTCCCATTTCAGGAATACATAAACCATCACTGGGATTCAATAAATTGTATGTAAGCTCCGCGAGGTGAGTAGCAGCACTAATTGCATTTTCATGCTGTGCATCGAGTTTAAATGTAAACAAGAGCAGTTTTGTGGCTGGCAACAGTGTTGCTGGCCAGGAAACTGTGTAAAGCAACACGGATAGCAACAGATATATAGACCTGTTTACCTACATGCAAACTACATCTCTGAGATTGAGTGGAATGCCACAATGGTTACCAGGGTTAATAATATAGCAATGTATATCGTCCAAACACATTACAGGACAGTATATACAGTGCAGAGTACTGTGGAATACCATTTCAGGCATTCTGAACAAAAGCTGTGTAAATGATCTATAATGGTCCATGAACTGCCATTTAAACTGACCAGTTTGTCTCTCAGCTAGAGCGTCTTCTGCGTGGAGACATGCGTGAATGGGCGTACCTTCATTGAAGGTTGTGCGTTAGGGCTGGCAACTCAGCATGTAAAAATCAACTGCCAATCATTAGCGGACCAGAGTTCCGCTGTGGCGACCCCTAACCGGGAAAAGCCGAAAGACACAACAAGTCAGGGAAGTGTGTATATTGAACAGGGACACACAGACAAACTGTAGAAATGATCACAGGGAAAGAGGACAGGTGAAACATTGCAATATACAGCAGATGAGGGCATGTAAATGGAAGACACTTGTAGCATGAACACTAATCACATATCGACATGGTACAGTACAGACTGTACAGTGAAAATGTATATTATGTGATTGTCAGAGAAGGTGACATAACAATGGAGAAGATGTCTTTGTGATACAAGTATATTGACATGAACAATGGAAAGGACATCTATCAGGACTGTTATCTCATTACAGCCGAGTGCTCTTTCAGGCGTCATCTGCAGTTAACTCCTACTGCTCCTCTAGGCGTCAAATATTGATTGTTCATATTTGCATTAATAATTCCAAAACCATGTTACTTACAAGGTGCCAGGATATTTTGTCTTGAAGCATATGTGATGACAAACACAGCTGTATTGATATTTGACCTCTCTCGATGAGTATTTTCTAGAACTGTAAAGTGGTAACTTCATTTTTCAAAGACTTAAGCCACGCCCACTTGGAGTTAAAGGCACACACTCAAAAGAGCTATATCGGAGGGATACAATCAGGGTTGGGTGCATATTGTTAAGCTGTGCAAACTGATTTGCCTAAATATTACTGTAATGTCAGCAGAGGTCTCCATCAAGTGGGACACAGTTACAGGCCCGTGGACAAAGGTAAACAGAAGCATGAACAATCATGGACAATTTCAGACCAATAATCCCATGTCAATGACATAAGATATGTGATTCTGAGTGATCACAGATGGTTCTGCATGAATACACTTGTACAACTCATATGACATGTCAGCAATCTATGAGGGTAATTAAGCATGCCATCCTACACTGTAACATCACTTGGAGGTGTTAGGTGGGACACTGGTTTACCTATGTAGCAAAACACAAGCCTCTTAGCTTCCCTTAAGGACTCCTCTCGAACCTCTTGTAAGAACAAATCCAAAAACAAATGAAGCAGAGTCCAAACTGGCCGTAATCTTTTATATAAAATGTAAACACTTTCAGGTTAAAACACCCTTCATCAGACAAACTTCACATAATCATGACAGTCTTTAAATATTAAAACATTTCTAAAAGCAACCGATTACTTTCTATACTTCACTCGCCTTTTCTTTAAGGCTGGTTTTAAAAGTACATAACTAGTTAACCCCATCTTAACTCTGCATACTCAGTATCATTGACAATGTCCCCCCCTTTGGAAAAACTAATTGTAAGTTAAAAACAAGAATACTGCACCATTTGTCATCTAGTCATCTATCAGACAGAAGGATAAACATAATGCATTGTACCAGCATGTTTCCAGCTTTCCAGATCATACTTTTGTTTTTATGGTTCTGCCTGTTGCACAGATAAAAAAGGCATTGTCAGTGATACTGAGTATGCAGAGTGAAGATGGATTATACAGTTGATTTCTGACAACCCATCTGGGTTAAATAGTTCTGTACCTTTAAAACCAGCCTTAAAGAAAAGGTGGGCTAAGTATATAAAGTAACTGGTTGCTTTTGGTCTACCTATATGTGACATTATGATCAATCCAGGCTAGCTGAATGGTGTGCATGGTGTGTATATATATATATATATATATATATATATATATATATATATATATATATATATATATATATATATATATAGCACACTACACACTGCCATGAATGTAACCCCTGCCATGAATGTTGTCAAACAGCTATGCATGTACTGTGTGCATCACCGGAACAGGTATCACACAATACCTTGATGGGGGTTCCACAGCTTCAGACAGTAATGTTTATTCAACAAAAAGAATACCTAAATATGGCCAAGAAGATGTGTGAGAGCTCACTGTAGCAAAGGTGGTACACTTCAGTTACACATCACTGGAAGATTTGTAGTGAGGTACATGAAGAAGGTTGCTTTGTACTCAGTTACTGCTGTGATGAAGGCTGTGAACTGTGGAGGTATTATGGCCTTTGATGTGGATGTCCTGCACATACTCAGAAGTTGGGTTACATACAAGGGAGTAGTCACCACTGTGGCCACATGCTGGTGGATGTTCCACATACAATCTATCCCAGGACACAGGTCACACACCACTTGGTGTGCCTATAGGGGTGTGATGTCTACATTATCACTGGGTTGTGCATTGTTTTCATGACATAACAAATTCCCCCATGTTTTTGTTTCATCTCATGTGTTGTCATGGCTGTGGCCGCAATCTTTGGTGTGTGTTGATACTGTCTATGTTATACTAATATCACAGTTGGAATCAACGATTGCCCACAATATGTATTCCTTCAGACAGCTATTTGGACACAGGATGTGTATGTCATTCTTGATGTTTGTGACTTAAATAATGGATAGGAAAGGGCTTAACATACAGCCCTGATGAACGGACCTGATCACTGGACTCGAGATATAGGTTGCTTCAGACATTTCAACATATTTAGATTCCACATATGTGATTAAATGTGGTCTACCCACTTGGTGATATAGGTGTTTATGGTCACATCTGACAGTGATGAGTCAATACCTAAGTGTAGATTTGTGTGAAATGCCTTGGCCTGACCAAGTTCCCAGGATGACAGCATTGTCATCATGCATGTCCTTGATGACCTCTTTGAGGACATCTAACAGATGGAACAGACATGGATGTAGTATTAACAACTCACACATGTCTTTTGCACACGGCTGGGATATTACCATTGTCCATTTAGAAAAGGTCCATGATTACATGTTGGTCTACCTCACAGATAAGGAGAGTTAGGGTGTGTCAATACACACATGCATCAGGTGCTGTCCCCCTCCCACTCAGATGTATGTATGTTGATGTACACTCTTCTATGGGAACATGTTCCATCTGGAGGGTGTGTTGAAGCGTGTATCCAACTGTGTCAGGTAGGTGTATAGGTGATCTGTGATGTCACAGCCCTTTGATTCTGTGTGATAAGCCTGGATGAAGGTAACACATACATACATACAAATATTTCAAGCATAGGCACTAAAAGCCCTTCTAGCTTGCCAACATACCATAACACTTGTTCCCATAATAAGTGTCCAGGCTGTTCTTAAAAATATCTAAACTAGTACTTGCTTGTAATTTGGTAGTCTGTTCCATGCACCAGCTACTCTGTCAGAGAACCAATTAGTACACATCTCATTCCTACAGAATTTTCTATATAGGTTGTCTGATGGTTCTCTAGTACTTTTTGATAACCCCAAACATTCCCAGAGGTAGTTGTCGCTAAATGCCCTATATACATGAATAAGATCTCCTCTTAGATATCTATAAGAGAATACTGTACAAGTTCATATATTTTTATCTTTCATAATAACTTAAATTTTCACATCCATGGATGCCCTTGGTATATTTCCGCTGTACTCTCTCCAGTTTACTTATGCTTGTTTCCTTATAGGGTTTCCATATTCCTATTCCATACTCAGGTTTGGGTCTAATGTAACAAATAATGACTTCAGCATTTTTGATTTCCTGGACTTTATAAATCTTTTTATACAATATATAGTTCTATAACTATCATTAACCAATTGGTTGAATTGGTTGATATGATTAGAAAACCTCATAGCTGAATCTACCCATATACCAAGGTCCTTAAATGACTCTAAAGTTTTGATCGCTGAGTGCTGTATTAAATATTCACTTTTCAATTTATGTCTCCCAAATCTCATATGCTTATTTTTTGATGTATTTATCAGCATATTATCCTCCTGTGCCCAAATGGTCAATTTAGTCAAGTTATTTTGCAGACATACCTTACCTGTAACACATGTAATCAGTTTACCCAATTGCAGGTCATCTGCATATAGACAGTAGAATACCTCAGATGAAAAAGTTAGGTCTGAAAGATACAATCTTAACAAGTAAGGGGCTAGGACAGAGCCCTGTGGGACACCCTGACTGTAACCAAGGATTTCATCTGTCCAGTTGCTGTATGATATTTGCCATGTCCTATTTGTAAGCCATACAACTATCCATTTTATCAAGAGTATATCAATACCTAGTTGTACTAATTTATTGATCAATGTTTTGTGTATGGCCCTGCCAAATGCTGAAGTAAAATCTATATAAATTACATCACAGCAAAATTTTTCATTCATAGCTGTTATTATATTGTTATAGAACATCATGTTACAGGTGGTGATAGATATGTTTTCAACATATGCATGCTGATATATGGTTTCAAGTCCCAACCTATCCAGTTCTGACAATAACTTATCCAATATTACCTTCTCCATTATTTTTCCCCAACATGAAAGTAGACTTAAGGGTCTATATGACTCTGGGTTTGTCCTACTCTCCTTTCCCTTGAAGACAAGTTTAATAAGTGCATGTCTCCAATCTTGAGGACTCTCCCCATATTTAAATGACCTAGTGAATACTAAATATAATGGTACCATATATTCTTGCTGAAGTGTTTTCAGGTCATTGTTACTTATTCCATCTCCTCCCTGTGCTTTGTTTGGATCCAGTTTGCACAGTTCCTTTTCAATATAATCTAGTTTGATTCCAGTATCTGGGGTTACCTGGATGTTACTAGGATAACGTATTACCCCCTTTGTGGACCCACACTGTTTTGCATAAGATTTTTTAAATATATCTATAATCTGTTGTGTCTGAGAATAAATTTAAGAATTTGCACACAGTTTATCACTTTGTGTGTCTTTACTCCTTCCACATCTTATGAATCTATAAAAAGTTTCCTATTATGCTCAATATCTTTATATAAATGTTCTTCAAATTTTTCTTGATCTTGCCTCACACTATGCTTAATCTGTTTGTCCAGCTTGTTTATTTCAGTTTTCAAAGTTATAGTTTGACCTCTCTTCCATTTCTTATATTTTTTGTCTCTCACCTTAATTCAATATCTTGTTCTTATGGAAATATACCCCCCTGATGTTGTATGCCTAGATCCTGATGTTAAGCATTTTTTTTATTTTTTGCACTCAAAACAATTTCTCTTTCAAAACTTTCCACATTCCATCTGCAGCTTTTTCTGCTGAGCACCTCACTCCAGTTAGTTTTACATAGTGACTGTTTTGCTTCCCTATAATCTATAATTAACCTTCTGTGCATTGGTTTAGATTTCATTTTGAGAGCATTATCTAGCAACAAATGAACCTTTATAACCCCATGATCACTGCACATCAGTGGTGGTAAAACTTGAAGTAACAGTAATTTCTTTAGGAGCACAAACAATGTCTAGTATGTTCTGTCCCCTGGTAGTTTTTTTACAATCTGAAGCAATTGTTGTTCCTCAATATACATTGTGAATAATTTCCTTACTAACATTGTTGAATCAATATTATTTCAGTCTGTTTCTGGTACATTTAAGTCCCCAGCTAATATTATTCTTCCCTCCTGTGTTTAATCAAGAAATGTATGAATTCCTTTAGGTCATCTGCACCTGACTTTGGTGGTCTATACACTAACAATTGTTATATGTTACATGGTTGTCTTTATTGTCACAGTTACACCGTCTAGATTATTGATGTTATCACTGAACATGTAATAATCACAGGTCTCATAATTATCTTTAATCCTTATCATAACTCCTCCACCTGATTTTTTTGTTAGAATGTCTTTTACAGTAAAAACATTTATACCCTGACAGAACTGGTTTCCAGTCATTGTTCTTTGAAAATGTTTCATAAATAATAACAATGTCAATCTTGTGGGAACGTAGTAAATTTCCAATAAAAAAAACTTTATTATTAATGCTCCTACCAGTAACAACCATCAGAGATGCATCAAATGTTGCTATCTGTGAACTGTTAAATTTTCGACCTGGCAAAAACCATGCCTAGTGTTTGTAAAATAATACAAAATATCTGCTGCAAAAATTCTCTTCCCAGTTCTTGACAAATGCACACCATCCTTTCTGAACACGTGTTCCCAAAACTAGGCTTTGATGTTCTACATATTTCCATTTTTTAAAACATTTTTTCCATGTAGGTATTTACCCAAACATCTTTTAATTCAGTGACATGACTATCCTTTCTTTAGGTGATTTGTGAAAAATACATCCTAACACCAGTACAAGCTATACTATCTAAGAGGGCTGACAGTTCCCAACTAACAGTCAGAGAATCTTTGTGGATGACATCATTTGTACCAACATGAATAAAAACAGATCCGCACTGCCTTACATTAAGGCATTCCAAGGCTTGTCTCACATTTTCTATTTTTGCTCCTGGCAAGCATAACACTATTAGATGTTCATTAACTTCTCTGCAAATATAAGTATCAATTCCTCTAATAACTAAATCTCCAATTACAAGAATATCTTTGCTGGCCAGCTCTGAAGAATCTTCAGCTTCTAATACAGTAATATCTGCTCTGTCAATTGTTAGGAAGGATAGGTCTTCGTCACCATTAGTCTCATTAGTCCTACTGTTTTCACTGTGTATTAAATTCTCATCCAGCTGGAATTGTAAATCCACAGCTTGAGCCATGCAGTCAACATCTGTCTTTCTCTTCTTTTTTCTAACAGTAATATTTGTCAATCCTTCCATGTTTAGTTTTGATTTCTTCCTTTTCAGCTGCCCCTTGCCTCTTTTTTCTACCTTCTCTGCTGGAAACATGATGCTTTCTTCTGTTGACTGAAGGTTTTCTGATAGAAAAATATTGTCATTCCCTGTAACCTTTGTGGTAAATAACAAATCGGTATCCTTTTTACCATGTATTCTCTTTCCTTTACAGTAATTAATCAGTTTCTTTTTCTTCCTTGTTATTTGCTGCAAACGTCTTCCTTTCTTTCTTTTTTTTTGTTTCCTTCTAAACAAACTGGATCCTCAGACAACTGAATACTTGCATCCAGAATTCAAAAGTTGTCAGGGGTATTGTCTTGTTTCATAGGGATTGAATGATCTTTGCAGACAACAGATGCATCATTTCCTAAATGTGTTCTATTTGTTCTATGCTTAATATTATTTACTTCATCAGTTCAGTCATTAATATATGAAACAACAGTTCTCCAAGCCATGCCAAGTGCACAAGTGCAATCATCATCATTAAGTCTAGATTTACTTCTAACAATGGTAAGCATATCATCCAACTTTTGACACGAGGAAGACAGATCACCAGTGTTATCAGCTGCTACCTTTAAATATGCATAGCATTTATTACACTGTAAAAGATATTTGTACATTAGCAAATCGTTAATTGTATACTCATTTAAAGAATCATATTCAAATGAATAAAATATTGTAAAAGAAAAAGAATAATCAAAAACAATAACCACAGAATTCAAACAGAATTGAAATCAATTTCAATGACAAAAAAAAAATCACATCAGCAATATAGAACTAAATAATAAATTAAGTACAGTAAAGTTGTTCTGACCATACAAGCTTTGCAAGCCTGACAAAAGTTGTAATTCCTTTAGTTCGCTTGTAGGATTGTTTAGATGTGCTCATGATTTTCTTCTCTGCAGTCTGTGTGAATTTATAGCTGTCTAAGCCCCTTGGGGTGGCTCCCTTTCTAACAACCAACAGTGAAATTAAAGGTAAAATAAAATATGAATCAAAGTAAGTCTTGTTAACAAGCTGTTCCTTCCTAACTACAAACAATTAAAAACAGTGATAACAAATCCAATATAAATTCAAATAAAACTTCTCTTACCAGTCAACTCCACAGTAAATCACAAACCAAGGTAGGATTGTTTAGATATGCTCAGGTGTGCATCCTGCCTATCTTCATCTGGCCTAGGGTTTGGACACAATCCCCCATTCAGGTATCATTGAGAAACTCTCCCAGCTGGGGATTAACTCTTACGTTACTAGATGGTTAGCCAGTTGGCTCACTGACAGAGCACATACTGTGAAAGTTGGTGAATCAACCTCTACCATTAGAGCTGTCATCATTGGCATACCCCAAAGATCTGTGTTGGGCCCTTTACTATTTGAAATCTATTTCTCAACAGTCCAGGCTAAAGTATATGGCCTTTGGCTTACCAGGTTTGCTGATTATTACATATTGGGTTCAATCACTGAGTCTACCAATGATGTTAACATATAACAGGAGAGGATAGCACAGGCAAATGATTGCTGCCAAAGCCACACAGTCTACAAATAAATGCAAAAATGTATCATTATGTTTGCCTTCTACAAAGTGGAATTCTCCACTAATTCCAGCATTAACCTCACCCCTCATGCTCAAACCCAGTGGTGCAAGACCTGGAAACACATGCCGATAGCAATCTGAACTTCAACCACCAAGTTTTCACAGTGGTATGGAAAGGCTACATTGTGCACCTCATAAGTCAGACCATCAAATCCAGATCTGAGGATTTTATAACAGCATTGTAATCAGCTTTCATCAGGACACTAATACAGTATAATGCTCCTTTTTTCATGTACCTCACCAGATACCTGCAGCAGTTGGAGACACCACAGGGATTTCTCACCCAGAAAATACAGGGCCTACAAACCATGCCATGATGTACATGGATAGACTGAAAGCCTGTCACTATAATCTGTATAGTATAAGATGAAGTAACTTGTGCTTGGCCTACAGGCCAGTCTCTGACATTGCCCTGATGGACATGCTGTACACCCGCAAATCAGCTATGGTTGATGACATCAGCAGAGTCTGGTGAGAGGAATATGGTAATAGCAGTGTCCTACAGGCTAGTGTAAAATGCTCTCTCTAATGTCAAGCAAGTCCACAAACACATTCACCTTAGTTGATTGCAGTGATATTAGAACCCCAACCTAAGGACACAGACTAGAGAACTCAGTACTTTATGCAAGTGTTGCAACATAAGTCTGACTTTTACAAGACTGCAGGACAGCTTATAGTGGATGTAATGAGCAGTAGATGTTGGAGAGAAGGTGTTGGGAGGCCTGCATGAAATGGATGTGTTGGCATGTACAAGTGTGAAAATACTGGTAATCCATGGGATTGGAATGGTAACTGCAGGATTCACACTTATGCTCTTCTGACTAGATAGACACACCCACACACACACACACACACACACACACACACACACACACACACATGTGCGCTCATGCACACACACACACACACACACACACACACACACACACACACACACACACACACACATATACACATACACACACATACCTTCCAGTTGACTGCAGTGAGAACAGAACCCCTACTTTTCTATGTACACAGACTAGAGAACTCTTTATTTTACAAAAGTGCCATGGCAGCAGTCTGACTTTTACAAGGCTGCAGGACAACTTATAGTGGATGACATCAGCAGTGGATGTTAGAGTGAATATTTTGGGAGGCCAGCATGAAATGGATAACTAGCCATGTCCAGCTATCAAGATATTAAAGTTCTGCATGTTACCAGATTGCCAGAGTGTGCAATATGTAGTATTTGGGGGTTGTGTTTCCAATGTGCAGGTATACTTTGATTGACAGCTTTGCAAACTATATGCAAACAAGTGTCCACATTACTACAAGTATTAGAAAATCTGAATGTATATTGTCATTATAAAGATATCATGGTATGTAAGACAACATTTGTTATTTATGTAGTATAGATGATATATCTGTGAACAAGTACTGACAGACCAAGGTTGCAGTTCATGAGGAGAGGTAACAGATGGCTGCATTGTAAATATGCATCATTTTCCTAGGTAGTGCCTTCATTTATTTGTGTTTCCACATATAGTTTCATGGCATGAAAACTAAATAGACAGTAAACAACAGTAATGCATGCTGTTGTCCATTTTGCATAGCACATCACTGAGCAGTGGGTTTGCATGATGGTTGGCAAAGTGTTTGTGTATACCAGATACACATTTCTATCAATTTCCCTGTTTGTGCATAGTTAAGCATGTGCAAACACAAGCCTCATTGCTAAAATTCTCAGAGTTCTCAGGACTGAGGGTTTGAAACACACCTGCTGCTTAGCTGACTCTCTGGCAACAGGTGTAAATGCATTGGCATATTTCTTTTGGAGCCCAGATGATATATGATTTGAATCCAGGTCTATGTAATACTTTAAATAGGTAGTGATAATGCAGTGAAATTCTTCTTTATAGTGCATTTACCATGTGTTACTCTGTGTTGACATAGCACAGTGTGTTTAAGTGGCATTGCACAGAGGTAACTGTACCACAGAAGAGCCATTTACCATTGTTTGGCATTGGAGTGTGATGCCAAACTCTGGGCAAACACAGAGACCAAAAAGTGAAGGGCTCCATTATTTTTGTCTGTGATTCTATTTTTTGACCAAATTAAAGGTGTTAACATGGGGTAGACAGAAAGGTGGTGAAATGGGGGCAAGCAGGGGGGAGAACAAATGGAAAGCAATATAGGAATGTGCAAGAGAGGTAGGAAAGAACCAAAGCAATCCATTTCTTCAACAGTGTAAAATTAAAATATGCACAAAATATTAGCTGAATTTTGACTGTCACCTCCACAAAGAGGGGTGACAGCAATGCAATCATGTTGTATAGCCAATTAGACCAAATCAGGTATGTCAAGAAGACACATGTGTAAATTGGAGAGCTATGTATGGGATGATATGCTTTTGGTGGGACAGGTGCCCATTTTTTTTTAGGTAGATTGGACACTCTAAATTGGCCCTAGGTGTGAGTGTGTGCATGTGTGTGTGCCTTCTGTGGAAGGTTGGGCCCCGGGCTGGCAACTCAATACCATAAAACTCCACTGCCAGACATGAGAGGACAGATGATCCACTGTGGTGACCCCTAACCAGGAAAAGCTGAAAGAAGAAGAGTGGAATGCTGGGTAAGAGACATTGGTATTTCTAGGTCAGGTAAGTTGGATAGGTGAGGAAGCAAATGCAAACAAACAGGGCAAACAAGATAAGACACAGGGATGGTGAGGGACACAACAGTTTGGGGGACACCATGATTGGGTTGAGGAAGGGGACAATGCAAACCCATACCCATCAAACATGGGGACAGTGGGAATCTAGTCCTCATCCACAGGACTGTCATAATTGTCCCCATAATCCTCTGGCTGCTGGAGTGCTTGATGTCTCCTCCTACTATGGACCATGAGAGATAGCAGCCTCTCCAGCTGGTGTATGTGTACACCAATAGTGCTGTGCATGACCCTACACATCAACCCTGACATCTTCTGATGGTTGATAAATCCCCACCTCTCCCTGACTCCCAAAGAGTACCACAATACCAGCTGCCAGGATAGTGCTACCTGAGGGCACGGGTAGTGCAGGGGCAGCAGAAGCAGTACTGCCAGGTTGTGTCCCAGATGTGCTGTGTATCGGTGCTGCAGATGGTGAAGTGGGGGCAGACTGAGCCACTGGGATTGGTCTACCTCCCTGTGCTGTCAAGCATTTATTGATTTTTTACAGATGAATGACATGGAGACATTTTGATGACACATAATAGAAAATAAAAAAAAAGAGATAAGGGTTGGGGTGTGAGAAAACAAAGACATGAAATTAGTACCATAATATGTGGTATATAATCTCTGCCTTGCATATAAGGCAATTTCTGACCTTGCTTTATTGGAAATGCTGCATATCCACAAGTCAAATGGTACATGGGTTACTTGTTTTAAAGACCTTAACCTGGTATGTGACATTAATAGAACCTGGTGGAGGGACAGATTTGTCTCCCAAAGGTTACCACACCTTTGGACCAGAGTCTCACTTCATGTAAAACAGAACACCTCATTGGCCCTCTTAAAATGCAGTCTGGATGATTGGATGTGTAACCATTAGTTCACCCCATGGGTTCTACCTGTGCCCCTCTTGGACACAGGCATTAGGTGCTGATCATGGAATAAAGGGTAGAACTTGGCTAGGCTTGTAAGGACCCTAGGGCTATTAGCCTAGTAACTTCCAATGATCCTATGATCCTATTATGACAATAATACAACTGTTTTATCTCAAGTTTTACATGTACATATACTTCCTATCAAAGTTGATAAAGTGGTGCCTACACTGTTCTCCAGTGTGTGGGATGCCAGTCACACTGGATACAGCATTGGCCAGACTATTCCAAGCCTCCAATTTGTTCTGGGAGCTGGAATAGTCATCCTGCAAAAAAACTGTTGGCTGTAGTGCATTACCAGGAGTCTAGTAAATATTCCGGATTCCTGAGCAACCCACCTCTGAGCCCTAAATTGGACACTTTCCTCTCTAACACCAGACATGTCTAATCCCAAAGCAATGCAACAGCAAACAATGATTTCCCACCAATTCCTGTTATTGCATTTACTGGTAGTGTGCAAACCTAAAAAACAATGCCAACGGCATTTGTGTGATATTACGTGGAGAACATCAGTGCCAAACAGAGAGAAAAGCAGTTTTGGAAATTGGAATGTTAATCCGACACGTGACATTAGTTTGAGGAGTGTGTGCTGCTGTAATGGTGAATTAATTTGAAGACATGTACCGGGGGCATAAATTTCATGGCCTGACACATGTTTTTGGCTTTTTACACTTCTAAAATTGATTTTTACAGTGTGGGATTTACACTTATGCATAAGGGACAAAACATATTCTTCCACACCTGTGATTTTCCATCTTTGCCACAGAAAGAGGGCTTCTCAGACATAGTCATGAATTATTTATGAATACAGATGACAGATTGAGGTGTTTAACATGTATTTGTGTGACTTGATAAGGTCCTTGTGTGTGTGTGTGTGTATATATATATATATATATATATATATATATATATATACATATTCCTTTGTGTATGTGTCTTATTTAAGTGTGAATGCTATCCATGTCCAGATAGCAGAATTATACTTACAAAAACATAGTAGACAGTATACCCTCAGTCATACATCTGAACCTTCAAAACACAGTAAGCATGTCTTATTCCTCATACATATAATTTATATCAGCTCCATCATTTATAATATGTATAAATTGTTATATGTGATATTTAATATAATGTGAACTGGGACAACAGTAAAAATGCCTGGAATTTCATGTATTAGAAACCAAGACCATGTGTATAACAGCCCTACACTTTCACCTGTTGCCACGGGAATGTTCATTACTATAAGCTGAACTGTCACAACAGTAAAAATATGTTGCACTTCCTGTATTAGAACCCAGACCCATCTGCAGTACAGCCCTACACTTAGACCTGCTGTCACAGGAATAGTTAAATAACAGTTGGATATTTCCCTATTCATTAACTTCTGTGTATTAACCATCATGCAGCACTGCTTGCCATGTTTGCACGGTGCCCAAAACACAGTCGATACAATGTCGCCATTTTGAAATTGTTGACTGTCTGCTTCATCTCTGCAGGTGTTCAATGGCTGCAGGTTTTGAGGAAGCTTGCTAACCGCCTGGCAACATCTCTTAGCGGTGTTGTGAAATGGAAGGCAAAAATTCAACAATGTTTACTTTTTGACATTTAGAATGTCTACACCTTGTCTGCAGGTGTTCTGTGCACTTCCTTGTGGGCCACTTGTCCAGGTTTGCACACTGCTATGCATCACGCAAATGAGATAAACAATGTTTACCCTAAGCTGCTCATCGCGCAAGTGCTGGCATTAAAAAAAAAAGGAAAATTGGGAGTAAGAATAAAAAGAAATATATTAAATAAACGGCATTACAAAAATGTATGTTGGTACACATGAAATATTTTTACACAGGTCTCAATTTGAACTGTCACTCCAATGAACCTTCAAAACACATTAAGGGTGTCCTATCACTTTTTGCCACAGAAACAGCTTTGCAGCAGAGAATGAAAATCATTGTGCGTGGAAGCAACTGCAAAATCATCCACAGTATTAACAAAGCACATGACAGTTTTACACTTCTGAGTTGTACATGTATTAATTTCAAATGTAGTGCACTGAGTGATCACACAACCATTTATTACTGTTGCTTGCAGAAATGCAGCTCTATCTTATCTGTCTGTGTTTGTTGCGCATTTTGTTCTTATCTGACAACTAATCTGAGATATGCAGTCTGTAAGGCATTCTTTATCATTGTCCTTAAAATATCTGAGGATATTTAATGTCAATAATATACAGTTGTCAGGAAATGAAGGGATTTTGGATGTTACTGAACGGAAACTGTGAAATGTGTGCTGCTTATTTACATTACTTCTATACTTTGTAAGTCTAACGTGGCTGACACACCCACTTGAGGTAAGCAAGTCTAAATTGCTGTTGTGATTTCCTTCTCCCTACCAGTAGTCATTAACAATTGCAATCCATTAGCAACAAACACTAAGAGGGTGCTTTACTTACATCTGCTACAAGGAACCATGAATTTGGGATTCAGCAATTCTAATGAGTTCACACCTTATTTGCATCTTCACCATGATTACATCCCTGACTCTACACTATAAAAAAGGAACTGTGCAGCTAGTGAAGGAGAGGAGACTTGTTTATGTGGATAACACATGAGAAGATATTACTTTGGGATTTATTATCTGCAGAGAACACTGATCTTGATAAGGTATGATTGCATTTTTCAGTTATATACTGGATATGCTCACATGTCACTAAGAAAAATCTTTGAAATATATATATATGAATTAGTAAAAGTACTTGTATCTGTATACACTTCTTAGAAACTTACTGATGATATAGGCATGTTTGTCAGAGCATTTTACTTTCTCAGATGCACAGCCTTATTAACTGTCATCACAAGTGCTAATATTACAACTGTTTTTTTTCTTTACACACTTCTGTTGTTATTTCAATGAAATGTAAATGTCCTGTATTGCCAGTGACACAGGGGTGTTAGCCTTCTGGGATGGCCACAGGTAGACATGACTGGCAATTGCATAAAATTGAATGTTCTGTGGTAAATGTGTACACATGTTTTTGGGGCAGTTTATTTGATAGCACATTTAGCAGTTCACTGATGGTTTGTTAGCAAATGTGTGTCATTTCCAGTAAAAAATCACAATCGGGAATGATTGTAACATTTGGAACATTTTCCCATACAGGTACAGATGTATTAAAGCCACTGGGTCCACAAAGGTAATGTCCTGATGAAGACCATGTCAACTCTATGGTTGTATAGACAACCTGTGGAAAGGATAATTAAAGATGTTGCTTAGTGATGTCAGATAATACCAGCACTATATCATCAGGTCCTTTAGAAGTATCCACACCTTTAAAATCAGGCTGCATTGGAGTTTTAATCCAAACGTTATCTACCAGCTATCTACTATCCAAGAGTTTTCCTTCAGCTGCATTTGAGCATCTCAGTGACTGCCCTTTTTTCAATAATCTGTGTTGACATACCCAAGTTAGTATGTTTTGCTATCACTTCCTGTTTCTATGCCCAATCTATTTTGATAACTTATTTGGAATCATACTGGCCTACTCCCAGTGTCAGCAGGATGATATTGAGAGCTTCCTCATTACATGTATTTGAACTTTCATTTGAGATGGTACGAATTATGGTCTTGTTGCATAAAATCATAGATATGTTTGTTCAGTATTTACCAATATCAGACAAATGTCATCTGACTGTAGTCTCTTAAACTGCATGACACAGTCATTACCAGGAATGTAATTCACCCATAAATACATTGGAGATCCTTGTCCTTAATGTGCTCTGTTGTTCAATTGGTCTGCTGCTTATGTTAACACTTTTGTCCATCCATGAAGAGCTCTGTTGTTAGTATTTATCTGACTTCAGTCTTTCAGTAGTCCATTCATATGTTAAACCTATAGTTTGAATATGATAATGGCCTGTGAAACATACATCATAATCCGTTTGCTTTTGCCTACTCCTATATTTCTGAGTCACTGAAATAAGATCCTTTATCAGTTTGTATTTCACTAGGAACACACTGAGCATAACCTTTCAAATCTTTTTAGAACAATTTACTAATTTGTGTTTTTACTGTGTAAGTCCACTAATAAACTTGAGAAATTATCCACAATGGTCATGCAATATTGCCAATTTTGGTCCGATAGTAAATGACCAATGAAATCAATTTGTTAAATTTGCCTCAGTTTGCTTCATCACTGACATTTTCCACAAGACGTAGGCTGTGGCAGTTGTTATCTCACTTCTTGACATATTTCAAACTGTGTGATAATTCCCATTATGATATACTGTCTCATTCTGTAATCCATTGCTCTTTTGATCATTTCACAGTGGTTTATTGTTCCAAAAGTCCATAGCTGTCATGGTCTCATCTTACCATATAATACTTTGTCATCTCATCCTTGCCTTTGTCCATAATTCATACTGTTGCCATATGATTTGCAATGTTAAGAGAGACACTTGTGTCCACAAGTCTAATGGCAATGGTATGGCTTTGCTTTTTATCCTAGAATTTTCTCACAAGGGATTTACATATATTTTCCATTTAGTTCAATGTCACTAGAGTAACCATAATGTTAAACATGTGTATACAGCCCAGTTGTCAGCACAGATGAATGCTTTTTCACCGGCTGTAAATTAATTGACAACGCAACACAACAACTGAAAGTTGTGCTTGGTCTCAAGAACCAGTGTGTCTGTCTGTAAACATAGAAATTGACATCATTTTTTTGTCAGAGTGTAATTGTAACTGACAGGAGTTCCTGTTTTTGCAGCTCCAGCTGCAAACCATGTTTTTCCCATGTGCATCCTTTTTGAACTGTTCAAACCATAGTGCTACTAATACTGACTTTTCAATATGAGATTCAAGTGTCTCAGGACTATTGCCCCCTGTTATTATAACCAGATCAGCTAATTTATACTGCACCCATGACAGTCCAGGTCTGATGTTTGCTTATATCATAGATACCATCTCCACCTCTGGCAATGAAAGCTTGTGCAATCAGTGCTGTCATTACAATGTTGTGACATACTCATCTCTGGAGACGATACCCAACATTTACAGTCATTCACTGTTGTTTTATATTTCTTCTATATACAGAAGTGTAAGTATATACTGGCAGCATATGTTCTAATGTGCTATATTATGTTTCAGTCAAATTAGAACTTTGGGCCAATCCCAATAGTCATTTCGGTTTGGAGAGATGTCCTTGCTGGCAGCATAGAAATATGTTGTTTAAAGTCATTTCAAGAATAAATAACTGGTTAAGCTCCACTGCTCCCAATCCAACAATCTGTTGAAGAGCCTTTTTCACTTCCTTGATTAGAATTTGTTGTGGACCCTATACAAAGTCATTTTGTTTCTATTCTTGTTATAAATTTGTCTTTGAATCCATCCTAAATATGGTATTCTCAGGTACATGCATACTACTGCAGTTAGTAATACTGGCAATCCAGCCCTGTAAGCTGCTTTTATACTGCGCTTAACATCTTTTTTTCTATGCAGTCTATCTCTACAAACTGTCCTCATAATCTTTTTCAGATTTCTTGTAAATATGGTTTCTTCTGCCCCTGTATTTACTAAAACTATTACAAGCTGAGGGTCCTTTTCATCAGAAAAGTGCCAGAATCATAGGAGCTTCCAACCACAGGGGTAATCGCTCTTAATGTACCCCTAGTCACTATGAACCTGCCTCCCATTTTAAATAATTTTCCTTTTGGAGTCCTTCACCTGTACATATCTCTTTCTTCCAAAATATCTTTCATCAATATATTTCCCTTTTGCCACTTATTTCATTCTTCATGAGTAGATAGATCAGGAATTAATGTGCTCCATCCTATTGGTCCTTCCTCTGCACTCCTTATCAGAGTAGAATTTCCACTTGCATTATTTCCTTTAAGTTATTTCTGCAGTAGATAATTCCTTTATTTCTCCTTTTTTTCTTTTTCCATTTCTTATCCAACTCATCTGTGTTTATTCTGTTATTATTTTCTCTGAGTACTCCCTACTCCACTAAATCAAAAACATCTATGTTCTATTTACTTGGTGTCCCCCAGCCAGAACCATAGGTCATCTGGTGCTCTATGCATTTCTCTGAACTGGCACTCACTCAATGAATGTTGAGGGGAAAAAAACAAATCTATACTGAAACTCTAGCAAGCTGATTGATACAACTGTGGCAAGCAGATTAGTGCAGTTTAATTATAACACACTGACTGCTTCAGCAGTTCAGTTATGAAAAAATATTAATGAGGCTATACTACTGTGGCTTCATAAAGCAATGCCAGTACTGCACTCTCACAGCATTAGTACCTAACAACCATGCCCCCTAACAACTTATGACCAGGACACACGCTCCCTTCACCCCACTCTAGTTATGACTTTGCCCATGGCATCTGCTCATATTGTCTTGTTCTTTTTTTTTGTCCTCCATAAGTTCCCTTACTTGGATCAAATTTTATATCAAATCCCACAGCTGCTGCCATACTATTCCTCTACATCAGTTGTCCCTTTCACCCATATGGTGCATTTTTGATGGAACAGTTTCTGAATGAACTCATAAGTTGCTGTCGCTGTTTGAAGGAACCATCCTTTCAAGCACTAATGAATACATTTTTGCCAGGACAGACATTTTTTGAAACTACTGAGTTAAATTATCGGTTGATTTCCATGGTTTATTTTCATTGGTGATAACATTATCATTTGGCCATGTTACATGAAATGCAGAAGCTAGATAACTAATAATGACTATACATCAGTACTTTCTGGATTGACACCATTTAAAACATGTTTAAGTCGTGTATGGCACACTAAACAAGCACACCTAATCATATCTTCTGAATTTCACATCAGACTCAATGACTTCTCTTTGTGTTTCTGACTTGTATTTATTAATTAAACCTGGTTGAATAATCACATTTCTGCGCATGTTTGTCATATAGTGACATCATCATGTACCCATTTCCTTTCAAATGCACCTTTTACAGTTGGTTCATCTGACTCTTTTCATAGGAGGTCCTCATCCCAGGACTGTACACTATGGTTCTTACTTTCATACAGGGTGATTTCCCTTTTCCTGATCCCCTGCATCAGAGTTTATCTGTCTATTCTGGTAACCCATGTCATCCCCTGATCTGGCACCACCTTCAACTTTAAGTTGAGGAGAAAAATAATGTTCTTTGAAACCTGAGGACCAAAAGAAAAAAAAGGCCCTCATATTTGAGTACTAAAATAAAAAAGCTTTTTCCTACTTTTATAACTGTAGCAAACCAGTTAGTACAACTTATATATAGAAGTGTGGCAAAGGGAGATACTGCCAGCACAGCTGTCTGGAATTTTGTAAATAATTATATGTCATTTGTGAATATTAACATGATTTATATAGAAGTGTGACAAAAGGAGATACTGTCTGGAATTTTGTAAATGGTTATGTGTCATTTGTGAATGTCAACATGCTTCATGTAAGATGCTTGTGTTACATATGTATTATAACCGTCATGTATATATGAAACTAGGTTTGTAAAGACATGTGTGTTGAAAATATATTTTATAAAGTACTGAGCATAAAAATGGATCCACAGTGTGCCCTGCTGAAAGAGAAAAGAAATGTACAAACACTATTGTAACTGTTTAAATGTATATATTTTAACAGTGGAAACTGGATCACAGGGGTGGAGGTTAACTACATTCCAGCAAAACTTCAGAAAAATAGCTGAAATTAAATTACTTTATGACAACAAGAGGCAGGATTTCTATACTAAGGAGCTCTCTGTGTTGTCTTGAAGGAGAAATGATTACTAGACTTGAGATGTGGAAGTTTGTTATTGTTTTATGACTTCCAACATCTGCACATCTGCATCTGAACAAATACCATTGTCTGGGTATTTTCACAGGTGGATACTAAATACTGCCAGTTTTCAACAGTGGGGGGTTTACCTGGGATAGAGTCAGATGACAAGAAGTGATGTCATTCAGCAAGCTGTCCCAGCAGTAATATTTGAGATAGTAATTTAGGAAGTCTCTTAATGAGAGACAGCATTCTGTATTTTATCTTGGTCCTAAAAAGATACATTCACCACACATTTGCCTTGTTTTTAAATAAGTTAACTATGGTATAATAATTATCTTAGATACAGTCAGGAATATAGCAAAGCTTAATGTAGATATTTTTCTTTATTTGAGGCTGTCCTGCAATGTTGTTATTACCTGTGATTTTGAACTCTGATGACACTGTAAATATATATTTAGTATTGTCTTGTTCTTTTATTATTTATTATTAAATATATTTAAACCTTTCATTGTGGCTGATCTGCCTAGAGATATTTAAGTTCTGAGAGTACTTACATATTTATATAGTGACACTTTGTGGACTACTAATAGCCTTGCTCTTGGTCAAACTACCATTTGCATTGATAGAAACATTACACAGTATGATTGGACACCTTTTGTTAAGGGCCTTAAAGCAGCTGTTAAGGAGCTGGCTGGTGGCAGTAATAACTACCTTATGGTATGGGCAAAAGGGGGCCTAGCTAGTAAACCTATGTCAGCCTTTCCCATATGTGTGTGTGTGTGTGTGTGTGTGTGTGTGTGTGTGTGTGTGTGTGTGTGTGTGTGTGTGTAAATAAAACCACAAAGCGTGTATGTGTCAGCTACTTGGGCAGGGATGCGAAGAACTGGTTTGACAAAGAGGGTGCTGGAGGTCTTGGCTTGGCCACTCAGCTGAGATCTCAACTCTATAGCTGTGCCATTGGGGATCTGGAGAAAGAGGGAGAAACCAGCCCCAGACTGACTGTGGTCTCTGTGCGCTCTTAAGGGAAATTACACTTGATGCAGAGAGCTGCATCTGGTAATACTGTGTGTGTACCTGTCATCTTCTCAGTGTACATCCCCCACTGGTGCCAGTGGTGAGGATTGAGGATCCCTGATTATTAGTCTCAGTGGTGGGGCATCACACCAGCTTTCAGAAATTCCAGTATAGAAATGAATTTCTGCACTGCACCACCGACTGATAACAGTATGCTGATTGTGCCTTCTAACACCTTCTGACCAGGGCAGCTGCTGCCTTCACCTCACCCTTCCTATACCTCTGCCCTGCTCTGTCATAGTTGTAATGTTATTCTAGCAGCCAAATAAACTAATTTATTCTCTGATTCTTAACTCTCCAGCTCCATTTTTTTTCTAATGCCACATGGCTTAATCTACTATTATAATTATTTTAATAATAACTTCACATACTGTTTTAAAAATCATAATACTGTTAAAGACATCCATCCCCTCACTTCTGTCCCAGTTCTAATTTTTCCAAAGCCTTTGCTACTTAATCAGAATCTGTATTATTAGCAAACTTGATATTCTAATTGTGTAGTTAGTCTAGTTAGCACTTTTGTCTGCTGTTACCAAGCACTGCGCAACAGTCCATTCAGACATCAGCTACCTACCCTTTTCTTAGGGCCAGAATATATGTTAGACATTATAGCATATTTGCCATAAAGAACTTTGTATATTTATTATTACCACACCATCCCTGGGATTAGGCATGACACAGGATGATTTGATCAAAATGATCAGAATTATAACATATGTAAATAAATACAACTTGCATACACTGTCAACAAATAATGCTAAAAAATACCAAAAGATATTTTAGGAGAAAGTAAAACTTCTTTAATGAGTACTTGCATCAAAAATGGCAAACATGACATTGTCTTTCATACTAACTAAATGAACTGTTGATGGTATATCTCTGAATATTGCTAAGAAAAAGCTTCAAACCTCACTTCTATACTTCCCAGCTATATACACTAATAAAAGCATTACATCATTCAGTGGTATAATATGGACCCAAATCATCAAATATAGCAATGAAGCTGGTCTAATCTATTTTTTCTTGAAAATATTTATCTAGAATTTTGTGTGAGACTTTCTGTTCCTATCCAAGTTTAATACCTTTATGTCTCCTTTAATGTGTAGCCATGGAACAGTTCAGTGTTATGTAGACCAGACTCTGTGTGTTCACACTTGAAGGCTATCTCTGGAAGTGGTGTCCAGAAATAAATAAAACCATGCATTAAGTGAACAGCATGGTGGCACACACACTTCAGGGGCAGTTCAGTGACATGTAACATAACCATACTAGCAGGGAAAATAGCATTGTATGAATCACATTAAAATGATCACATAATGACATACAAATGAGTGTTAATATGTTAATAAGAGCCACTGCATATATAGATAATGAAATCAAGCAAGGTGGAGCATTTCAGACATGTATAAAACTTGCATGATGAGCTATAGCAATCAGCTTTTCAGTACATCATCTTTTCTCGGTGAACAGGTGTGTCACTCACACTAAGATGGTAAGCATTGCACTTATCGGTTGCTCAGCATGTGTTAGTGCTTGCTTTGAAAGCCAGTCTGTATGATGATGCATGCCATCACCCTCTGTACTGCAGAAGAGTCCATCAGAGGCTGACATACTATCACCTCCATGACTATGACATTGTCAGCCAGTACCATTTTGACACAGATATCATGCAGAAGCTAGTTAACATGTACCATCCTCACACACTGAATCAAGGAGGATGCATGGACTGCCTACAGTAGTAGATAGAAAGGTTTGTGCAGCAGTAATAATCCTTGTTATGGGATCTTTTACTGTCTGCCTAGGGATATGCTAGGAGTTTCACAGGCCTCAGCCTCATCACTCCTACATCAGTTCCTAGATGTGATGCTAAACCATATGTAGGAGTATATTTGGTTTCCACAGATGTCAGAGGAGACAGTCACTGTTATGCAAGCATTCTATAACACAGTCCATATCCCTGAGGTCCTGGGGCCATTGTCTACACCCACATTACTATAAACGCTCCACTTGTTCCATATGGTGTCTGGTATAGTAACCGAATGAGATTCCATTGTATCAACTGCCAGGTGGTGTGCAGTGCACAGGGCATTATATGCAATGTGCCTGTGTGCCATCCACGCACTTCCCATGCTTCCCAAATCTGGTATACATGTTACCTGTATCAGCATTTCATGCATGGGGCTACTGTTCACAGGGTCATCTACTTGGGTGTTGCACACACTACCAACACTAGAAGATATCGAGAGCCCGTCCCATTACTATAGACACTCATAATATAGTTTGCTGTTATATATTGCAGATAATGCTGCATATGCCTTGCAGCCATGGTTGATGACTTCCATCCCCATCCCCCAGACAGTGGTAGAGATGTGGTATAAAACCATGCTGGCACAGACAGTGGAAATAATCAAAAGTGTAGTTGTAGTGTTGAAGTCCCACTTCCACTGTCTGAATACATCTGGTGGTGCCCTACAATATATTCTGGAGACGTCAATAAGATACTTCTGTTGTGAACCATGCTAAACAACATGGTGCTACACAACTGTTACAGCAAGAGAAGACTGTGTACTGACAGGCTATGCTGTGCATCAGACAGTAGCATAACTACATTAGCCAGGGGGTGGGCAAGACACAGTCATCATCATTTGCAGAGGTGGAGGAAGGCACAATGGCATGGAACAGCAATGGTAACTAAGGTAGAAGGGTCATGTGTGGTGCCTATTGTAAGCATGGATAAGGGTGAGGGTGTTTGTGGGATGTCAGGGATCATGTTCTCAGGTAAACAAATTAAAAAGTACACAAACTGTATAACTAAAACCAAATAAATAATAGTGATAGTTATAGAACGGCTTCTTTTTTTAGTGTTAAGCACTTTTCATTTGTCTCAAATAGCAAACTTCATCAGGTTTCCTGATGAAGTTTGCTATTTGAGACAAATGAAAAGTGCTTAACACTAAAAAAAGAAGCCGTTCTATAACCATCATCGTTATTTATTTGGTTTTATCATGTTCTCAGGTGACAGAGTGGAGCTTAAAGAGATGGAATGCTGGCTGTGTGCACCATGTGGCTCTACAGTGTCAGGTCTAGAGGCATGTGGTCTGATGAATGGTGTTGCACATTATTTAAATGTGCAGAAATATCACTGTGGTCCCTGCTATGTGGTTCTAGCAGATAGATGGCTAACACTACACTATGGTTGAGCAGAATACTTGTTAGTTGTTTGAAACCCACACGGGAGTAGGAAGGTGCTGAACTGCAAGACCCTGAGTAGGATGCCCAATGGGGTGTTCCTACAGTGGAGCTGAATCAGTGTTAAACACTGACTACTACTGTAAGTTGAGAGTTTACGATAAGGAGTGCAGGCAATCATGGAGAATGTGGCTGTCTCAAAAATGGTGTGTGTCATCTGTGCAAAGTGTCTGTCCACATGTGCAGTCCCTTACCTCTGCTATGGCAGCCAGTTTTCGGAAGCCATAGGGATGCACAAATAGCTACTATTAACTGCAATGGTTGAAGGTCTTCACTCAGGTCATGCAGTACATTGAACAGCTTTGACATGGTCTGATTAACATCCATCATTGCCTGCATCACAGCCCTGTAAATTCACTGATTGATGTTATACATAATGGAATAATTTGGTGTCAGATCACCAATGGCTGCTGAGACACCTCTCCCTAGTGTCATTTATGTGGAACTTGGAGATGGCATATCACTCTGATACTGTTTGCGTTGGTGCTGACTGTATTTCAGGTGTGGGTTGATATAGACAGGACAGACTACACTAAACACAGGTGATCTGCAGGTTCTTTCTGGAGGTCCACAATCCCCTCAGCTATGGGAGAGGGGAATGTTCCCACTATTGTTGATGTTGCTGGCAGTGTAGGCAGTTCCACTGTTTCCTCTATCTGTGCCAGGTGCACAAAGCTATCATTGTCAGCCTCTACAGATACAATGACATTAGTTTTTTTTTTTTTTTTTTACTTGTAATGCTGGATCCTGTCCCAGTGAAACCTGGAAATGCATAAAGAAAACATGCCATTGTGTGACTCCCACATCTATGCATCAGGCAGACTGATATATGCCAAATATATATACATAGCTTATGAACATGTGTACCTTGAAGTGCAGGTTGTCTCTGTTGCAGGAGTAATGTCCTGGGCTGGCAGAAATACAGAATGGTGTGTCTGAGCAAATTGTGCAGAGGTGCTAGGCAATGTCCTATTGGAATGGTATATACCAACCCTCACCTGATGCATCTCCCACAGATACTAGGACAGTTGTATCTTGTGTGGCAGGTGTTCTCAGTTGCAGCCCTGACATTCCCGGTTGACATTAATGCAGATTGTCTTATGTCAGTACACCAGGCAGATTTTCTAGATAATCTTGTACAGGAATGGCATTTGCCACTATTCATTTGGGCATCTAGAGCAGACAACAGGGCAGTCCTGATCAGCTTGGCTTCCACATCCAATCCATTACTGGGTATTAGTGTTCTTTCAGTGCCATTTCTGAGGGTTTAGTAAGAACTTCTCAGTTTCTTTGAGCTGCTGTGTGGTGGAAGTGAACACTGGATGGTCAGCCTGTCTGAAGCTTATGTTCTGGGCCTTGGTTTTGGATGGGGTATCATGTCAGCAACCCTGAAATTCACTTGCACCAACATCTGATTGTGACCACCCAATGCAATGATGTTCTGAATGATTTCCTATGACACCTGGTCTAAGAATGCCTTGAGTGTTTCACTCATATCCTGGATTCTCCTGCCATGTGTGCATATGACCTGCAGCAACATATCAGTCTCCTGTGAGGTAGTTCAGATACAATTACTTAAGCTGGAAGATCTAGGAGACTCTCTCTCTGATGCAGTCCATGTGGGAAGACTAAAGATGCCTTGTTGAAGTTTCAACTAGGTCATTCACTTGAGTAGGTAGATGGATGAGTGTTCTTGTTGTAATGAACTGATGATGATAGTGGCCTTAGTGAGGCACAGTGTGAGGGCAAAGTGACAGCATCAGCTAGGGTGACTGTGTGAAGGCTACCATTCCACCCACAACCAGTGACATGCTTCTATTGCTCATGGAATCTGCCCCCTTGCCTTCAGAGCCCATGGAAGGATAGGTCAGCTTGGCACCCTCACTTAGAAGTCAGGAGTGGTGGGATAGTGATCATCACTACTTTGGTTCTATGTCATTGCCTGACATGGGTGCTACAATGGACATTGAATGGATATGCAGAGCAGCCATGCACACAGGCACGATGCTACCTTTGTCATGGCAGAAATGACTGGTGCAATGCATAGCCTGCATGACGACAGACATGAGAGTTTTCAACTCTGGGATCACATGTCTGCCATAACAGATAGGCACCAGGGTGCCATTTCTGTTCTTTAGGTCTGTCTGCCTCCATGTGTCAATACCTTTACCATTCCAATGGCTGCTGCTCATCTGCTCACAGGGCATTCAAGTCACTTTCACATACTGCCACAAACTAAAAACACAAACTTGTTAAAACAAAAACCATCAAGCAGGGAAGTGAGGCCTTTCCAAATTTTAATGTAAGTGCTTTCATCTTGACCAATGTCAAGACTTCATCAGACTACTTTCACATACTGCTAACTCCTGCACACCAAGTAACAGTGGTGTGTCTAATGTAGCATAGTGTGGCTGCCCTCACAGACTTGTAATACATGGCAAACAGGCACATTACATATCCAGACAGCCAAGGTCTTGCAGTTTGCAGTCATTCTTGCTGGTGGGTATTGGAGCCAGTGCCATTCCTTGGAGGAGACACATCCATGGCTGGGGACATTCATGGTGTGCATCCTTCCCACTTTAGGGCCATAACACTTATCATAGACATACACAAAGAACAGCCACATTTGCAGAAGCTGTATTTCTTAGAACCCATTCTGAGCAAGTACCCAGTATTTCTAGACACCACCTTTCAGGAAGAACTACACCCTCCTTACATGGTGTACCCAGTTCCCCCAAGTCTCCTGGCAATATCTCACACTCCCTTCCATGTCCTTAGTTAACCCTCCACCACTCTGCCCATTGCTGATTCCTTTCATTGTGCCCCTTCCCACCTCTGCATATGATGACAACAGTGCTTGCCCTCACAGCTTCCTTATATGAGTAGGTGATGTCTATTACACATCATGACCCTTCGATATACATTTTAGCACAGTCTGGGTGCAGTATTGCATGCATCAGTTTTACTCTTTGCTGTGTCTAATCTGACCATTAATTGTGAATCAGATGCCTCCTCTTTGCCAGTGCCATCAAGTATTGCACCTGCCCCTGCCTTGCATGGTCTTCCTCTGCAGACAGCTCCTCCAATGGCTCCTCAGCTGGCACCTCCACTGTCACTGACTCCCGTCCATCTGGTCCTTTGATAGTAGTCCCCTACTCTCACTATCTGCATACCACCATGTTGTGCCGAATGGCACAGACAGCAAATATTTTGCTGCAGGTCTCAGGAACATATAGCAGTATATAAACATAGTAATCTAGGCAGTGGAATTATGAGTCCATACACACAGTCACCAATGTTATAGGTCCATGACTGTGCAGTGTTGTATTGATCCTCAGCCATGATCTGTGAATTGTCTATCAGTGGCTCTAGGGCATACACAGTATCACCAATAACATGATCCTGTAAGAAGTCAACCCACATGAATTGCTGGTATTGGTTGGATGTGTGCTATATGTGGGAACTGCCTGGATGGTGCACAGACATTTTGAGTGTAGTACTATCTGTATTGCACACAACCTGGTGGTGTATGGAGTAGAAACCATTCTGGTTGATGTACCTTTGTCCATGTTGATCAGACATGGCCTTGATAGCAATATAGGTGCAATCAATGACCCCCTAGAATCACAGGGAAAGGAGATATTTTGTAGAATGCCCTCCTAGTGCTGTTTCTCTCCTCTGGGGCCCTTGGAAACCCCATATGCTCCTTCACATGCTGCAGTATAACATCATGGAAATGGTACAGTACTCATTAGGCAGCTGCCTGTGATAACACTCGCTATGTCTCATGATGGTTACTGGATGGTCCCTGTAGCAAAAGGTGTCAAAGCTGCACATACCTTAGTATCCACAGGGATATATTTCATGCATATTCTCACAAGATTCTACATGAGAACTGCAGAGGTTTATCAGCTGTATATGGTGCCTGTCAACATGTTGGTATTTGACAATGTTTAAGGACAGTGGCACCCTCTAATGCTGTCTATATTCACTGAGACATCACAATCTCAATGGTGGCCATGGCTAATTGTGCAATTTTAATACCTTTCTGAATTGCACTGCCTTATTCTTTAACTTCATATACGTTTACAAGTGGACTCATTACCATAATGCTGCTCATTTCCATATCATAATGAGGTCATTGGCACATAATGCCAGCTATGCAACTTTACTTGCTTGTGCAATGATGCTACCTGAACCAGCTCCATTCTGCACACCATTGCTCATTGCATTAGTCTGCTTAATGCATTGCTCTATTTATTTCTGAATCCCAGCCAACATCTACCTGGTGATAGCCTTACAGCATGGACTGTCAACTTTCTTTCTCCAAAGTACAGAACAATGTAATGTCAAGTGAGTTTCAAACTCTACCTACAGCATATGCAAGAATCAGTTCAATCCTGCCATTAATTTAGTTTCTGTGATAATATAAGTGTAAAAGATTGTTAAACTGCCATTTATCACCAATTTGACAAGTTATACATAAAGATGTTAGAACATGCCACTCATAGAGTTTTGCATTTGTTTTCATCTTTTAACATAGCATCAATACTTGGCAAGTGATCACAGGAACTCTGAGATGCCTAGCCAAATATACCTTTAAGTATAGACATTTAAAAGTCTATGGAGATATTTACCTCAACCCAGGCCCATGTACTAACAGTAGTATTTCTGATCTGGAAGGTTTTGTTTAACGATATTTTAAAAGGAGGGAAGTACCAACATCCTAGAAGAAAGCTGTGGTGGCTGTAATACCTAAAGATGGTGAAGACCCATGAGACCCAGCTTCATATTACCCCATTTCAATTTTAAACCAGGATTATAAACTGTTTACCTCTATAACAGCTAAAATAATGGAAAAGGTGTTTCCAAAATTGATAGATATGGATCATTGTGGTTTCCTGGAGGGGCAGCAAACCTTTAACAACATTAATAGAACAATTATGATCTGGGGGTAAGCAGAGTTTAAGAAAATATCACTGTTGTTTACAGGTCTTGATGCAGAGAAAGCATTCAAAGAAGTAAGTTGAGGTTTTATGAGTATGGCAAATGAAGCATTTGCATCCCCTGATACAATAATGCAGTTAATTAGGAGGCTATATAAGGGATCTGTGGCAAAAATTAGAGTGGGAGAGTTCCTCTCTGACAAGTTCTGGCTGAGTAGAGGAATGAGGCAGGGATGTCCTTTTTCTATTTTATTTGCTTTATATTTAGAACCATTAGCAAAGAAAATAAAGGACTCAAAAATTCAAGAATGTAATTGGTATGGTAATCAAGAAAAGTTGGCTTTATTTGCAGATAATATTATTTTGTACCTGATAAAACCAGAAAAAAGACATCTCAGTGTTGTGGAACATTTTGAGACAGTTTCACGTCTTTTCAGGATATAAAATTCATGAAGATAAAACAAAGGGTATAGCTGTAAACCACGTACCCACACATGAATTGGTTTATCAATACCCATATCTAAGGAGGCATGATAAAATGAAGTATTTAGGAGAATGGATTACAAAGGATTCTATTATGGCAGCTAAGGATATGTGGGAAGAGACTAAGCAAAATATAGCATAAAAACTGAGAAACTGGAAGTTCTTGTTTGTGGATAGAAAATATAAGCAGTGAAAATGTTTTAAGTCCCTTTAGTCTTATATGCAGGTCATACATAGTTTTATCAACCGGAGAAGTTGTGGATAATAATTAATTAAAGAATTAAAGAAATTTATCTGGGAGGGGAAGAGGGCAAAGGTAAAGTGGGATAAGACGATCCTTCCATCAGAACAAGGTAGTTTAGGATTACCTGATTTGAAGGGATATCTTAGAGCTAATATATATAACACAAGCAGAAAGCTATAATTCAAAGTGGAAAAGGATGATGATGAAGCAGGGGGAAATTCAAGAAATATGAAGAGAGTGGGATTTTGGATGTAGATCCTTAGGAAGAATAACAACAGCCATACAGAATATTATATTCATGAAGTAGATGAAAGTATTCTAAGAACTAAGCCAATATAAGAATGGAGAAAGGAGATTTTACAGATAGGGCTGACTGCATTAAGGGTACAGAGAATAGGCAAGAGGAGGTTGAAATTTCTTTGTAGAAAACTGGCAAAGGAACCAAGGTTCTGGGAAAAAATAACTAGACAGAGAAAGGTAATAGAGTGAGAAGAGGCAAAAAGGCATTTGGACTGCAGGATAGAGACTGCCTTCTCTATCAAGAATTGATATCAGAGTAATGTCAAGAGAAAGGGATAAGTGAATCCTAAGTGAAATACCTGCTCTGATAGAGTTTTTAGTCAAATCTAGAACAGATGCTGCTGTTAAAAAAGGAATAATTAGTAGCACATTTAAAATATTGCATGATAACTACATGAACCAATCAGAGGAGGTTAGAAAATATTAGGAAGAAATATTGGATAAGTAATTCACAAGGAAACAATGGGAGGACACATGTATGGCTACCAAATATGAAACAGAGTCTAGAAGTTGTAGGATTTTTGCTTGGAAGTATCTGCATAGGTATTTTTATACCCCAAGCAGACACCAAGGAATTTTTCCTCTGGTTGATGGCAAACATTGGAGGTGTGATGAAGAAGAAAGAGGCAACTGGGAACATCTGTTTTTGGGAGTGTAATGAGTTGGCAGACTTCACAAATTTCCTACAGATATTCTGTCAAAAATATTGGGTCAGCAAATGGGTGTAACTAAGTTAATGTTTTTTTTTTCTGAGCTGGGATACAAGGTCTGAATAGCCTAGATATAGGATATAGTAAGGTTATTTTCATTTGTTGTGGTTGTGTATTTTTACAAAGTTACTGTTTCTTTGAGTGCATTGGAGCAATCTTTATTGCATTCAAGGAGCAAGTTTCATGTTGACATTTATTCCATTACCAGGGGACTTTCCACAATATGGTTCCACTTCAGAAACCTAAGAATCAGAATTTCCCATCTCCCCTTGTCCCTTGGATCACTTCATAAATCAAATCCACAATATCACATAAAGACCACTGTCTGTGATTATTCTACCTAAAAAATGTGTTTACTGATCTTTTTATGAGGCCAGAAGTCCTCTTTACTCATTAACAAAAGAAAGTAAAATAAACTATTTTCTAAATTAAAAAAAAAATAAAAAAGTCCTGGAATCCCAGCATTATGCCTACCCCTTTCTAATTTCCTCTACCAAGTAAATATTGTCTCCTACATATATTTCATTTTACAGATTCAGTTCAGCAAACTACTTGTATTGAGTATCTGCACACTCCTTTTGCCACTATGGGCTGGCTTCATGAAGGCCTATGCTAAGTGTACACTAAGTGTAAACAATCTGTCTTCAAACAAATTCCCTAGCAGATTTTTGTGCTGTCTATTACCTTAGAAGGATTACACTAAGTGTAGGAATACTCTACACATTGTGGTAACCTTCATAAATATCCCATCATATTTAAGGTTGCAAGAAAATCCATAGGAAAACTAAAATTAGGAGGAAGAAGGTGGGACTTATGCTTCTGTTGTCTATTCACTCATAATGGTGTACATTTAGTATAGTAGTTAATGAAACCAGCCAAATGTCAGCACTTGTGTCCTGTATTCATATTTCATAATGTTACCTCCTATGTGGTATATAAACTCTATTGTTAAATTTAACTTGGAGTGGCCTTCATTGAGAGCTATCCCTCAGGATTTCTGAAAGCTGCAGCCAGGTCCACAGCTTACCACTGTCTAATTTATATAAGTCTTACATAATTATGCAGTATTTTATAATCTGGAGTCTTTCTCCTTGGATCTGTGCTGGAAATGGGTTTGGTTCAGTCAAACAACTCGAAGCCAAAGTAGAGAATAATCAGCTACCTGAACAAAGAAATCTCCAGTCCGGAAATGGGCCCTTGTGGTACCTCTGTATAAAAGAAGGTGCCTTGAGAGCTGTCAGCAATTATCATCATACAATCCTCTTGTCCCATATCAAAAATTATAGAGAAATACATACATAATCAGCTCCTTTCACACATCCTTAATAACAATTTTATGTAGAGCATGTAACTTGACTTCAGGCCTGGTCAAACCAAACAATTTGAATGTAAGCCTGGTAATAACACAATCACAGCTGTTTGATGGCACTAAGAATATCTGCAGGCTTCTCAAATGTTGTTGTATTACTGTTTTTAGACCTTTCTAAGGCCTCTAAGTACAAGCCATCACTTCCATTTGGAACCTATAGCCTTCCTTAGTGCTTATAGATGTTTCACTAACCTCCTTAAAGATAGAATGCAATCAGTCAAACATGATGATTCTGTATCTGCATTCCCCTATACTGATGATTCTACTGTTCCACAGGGCCCCTTGCTCTTTTTTGTTTTCATTAATAAGAAGGGGGAGCTCTGTGGTATTTTAAACTGATTAATTATGCCGATAATTAAATAAACAAAACACCTCAAGGAGTGTCAGCCAGAACCATCACAAAATGAAGCAACAAGTAGAAAAGTTGAATTTTAATGTGCAATTCACAATCCAGTCAAGAGCTTTCATCCGAAAACTTCAGGACTTCATCAGAACAATTTAATTTTCATTTAACTTCCTTTTATACTAATAAAATACACCCCCCACCTATCAATTACAATTTCAGTTAACATGTAACTCTCATCAATTAACTTCTTTTAAAAAAACATTCAAGTGCATAAAAAACTTGAAACTATAAAATCAATGATTTATTTTTTGAAACAGGCATCAATGAACAACAATCATTAATTCCTGGGACAACTGTTGCATTAAGTCTGAGCTGCCAGTAAAATTCCATTTGTTTTAATTTATTCTCCCAAAACCCACCCCTAATGTCCTTTTCTACAAGTTGTAGAATCCCAAAATGAAATTCAACACAGGTTGGTGAATTCTTAAGGTGTCTGTACAGGGCATTATTTTCATTGCCCTGTCTAATAACATATAAATGCTCATATATACATTTTCTGAATACCCTTTCAGTTTTACCAACATGAAAATGTTGGCATCCTTGGCATATTGTAATGTATACGAATCCCTTAGACCCACAACTTCCTGAAGCAACTTTGACATTATTAGGGGGCTGTCCAACAAGTGTATTTGTTTCTTCGAGTATATACCTACAATATCTACAAGTTCCACACCTCACTGTTCCTTTAAGGGTTAAGTTCTGGGGAATTACCGGATGTTCTAACAACAATTTTAAATTCAAATCTGTTTTATAAACAAATTTGGGAATATTACCTAGGGTATTCATAAACTTATTGTTACCCTTAAATATCACCCAGTTCTTTTCCAGTATATGCCTAACTCTTCCATTCAGTTCATCATAAGTCAAAACCATAGAGTAAATATAAGACTCTTTACTACCTCCTGAACTGTTGTCAACAAGTGGGGCTCCTAGTAAGGACAAATATCTTGTTCCCCCATCCTTCTAATACTTGTTCACAGGTGTACAAGACCAACTGTGGGGGATATCCCCTTTCAATAAAAAAACTTTACTAAAGTTCCCATTTCATTCCTGCAAACTTCCAGTTCAGAACACATCCTAGCAATTCTGACCATCTGGCCTTTAACTATGTTCTTTTTAATGAATCCTGGGTGACAGCTCCAAAAGTCTAAATAATCATTCGAAAATTTGGGTTTCCTGTAGATTTTGGAACAAAATCAACCCTTCGATGAATTGAGCATCAGTTCAGTTGTATGATCATAGAAAAGATCAAGGATAGCGAAAACAGGGGAGATCTTTCTAATTATACAGAAGCTCAAGAAAATGGGCCTGAATGGACATTTGCCACTCAAGTCAATTTTAAAAGCCAGACCATTATTCAAATGAAAATGGGTATATATCAATGTTTTAAAATGTACACATTTATATCACAGACACCTTTCTACATGGGTAGCCACATATACGCTTATTTTTTATATTGATTATTTATATGTATATGTATATATTTAGTTTTTATTGATGTAGTATGAGACACACATTTTTTTGGGATGGCATTATCCTTTTAATAAGTGTATTTTATAATGGCCCTTTTAAGAAATTAAGCAATTGAATGATGTAATGTGTTTCACTCATTGTTATTGGTTCTTGCATTTTTGAAAGTTTTATATAAGACACACACAGAAAAAATGTTGTATTACGGTCTAATGAAGTGGGTATTTCACTCCTGAAAGCGCTTACCTACTTGTTTTTATTTTAATAAAGACTGGCTGTGTTTCAAACTCCGTGCTGAATTTTATTCAGCACTTTTAAATATGTGTCACCTTAAGTGCCTGGAAAAGAATAATGTTAATCTAAATGAGGCTAGAAAAAGAAGCTAATTTGTTCAAGGAGTAATTAGATAAACTTCTACTTCAGATGACATCATCACTGTATTCTGACCGCATCACTGGAAGTAACAGATGGACTAATGAGCTAAAACGCAAATATTATGCTTGTCCTGTCATATTCTTTTATTTACTTTTAATGACTTAGTGGACGTCACAAGATATGACTAAAGATAGCTGTATACAGGTGGCGAATATAAATAATACATTTGCAACAACATGGGTAATTGAAGCCACCTTGTTATCTAAACGGCAATATCAGAATGATAAAAGTAGTATACCAGAACACAGGTGCATACACTTTGCCAGCCATGCTGATAAAATAGCATGTAGGTGTCATGACACTTAATAATTAAACTTTTATTACAATGCTTTATAGTTACTTGAGTTGTACTTGTAACAGAAATACATTCTGACACAAGCATTCTGTATACATGAATATCTCCCATACAAATACACACATATACACATCTACATTATATAATAGGTAACACTGATTCAGGGAAGAGAATATTTCCTCAAATAATAAGACAGAAAAATTCTGTTCAATGGAAAATTATTATATAAAAGCAACAGAAAAAATTACTTTGTTTTACTAGCAGGCTACATAAATTCACTATATGAGCTACTAAACCATAGATTTCTTATTGGATAAGTAATAATGATACACAGACAATTTTTGAGACAAAGTGGACATGGTCCAAATGCTTCTAAGATGAGAAAAGCATTAAGCTGTATTTGTAAATATGTTTAAAGCAGCTAACATTTGGCAAACCTTATACATTGTACAGTGCAAATGGCAAAGCCATAAGAATCTTGAGTTATGACTAACAGAGTATGATAACAAGTTGGCAGGAACCAAACTGGCATGAGAGAGGGGGGTATGACAACACTGTTAATGACCTTGCTGTAGCATAAGGTGTTAATAACGCAGCACAACTCAGTGCAACACTGTAAGTGCAATAGGCAGAAACAGACTTTTCAAGGAAAATGTAATACACCAGATATGAACCACTGAGTAAATACAATGCCATTCATCGCTGTACCTTGGTATGATCCATGCTACCAATCCTTTTCTTTCTGCATTTTGTCCAAAATCCCCATCATGCAACTTTTACTGTCATTATTAGTTGCAAAATGTAAATGTTTGTGCTTCTTGCAAGTAAATCTCACATGCTATCCTTGTCCTTAAAACTCCAGCGTCTGTCAGTTGCTTTGCATATTATCACCACAACCCAAAACAATAGAATGTAGACCTCTAAATCATCTAAACACAATCAAATCTTATTTCAAGTGTCTTAGGTGCATCCAGAATATCCCAATTAAACAACAAAGGCCTAAATACTAACCCTGGTAGAATACCATGTAGTGGCCACCTTGCACTATTTAGCCTTCTTCTACCTTTTTGACTCCTCATTGTGAATTATCCTATGCCAATAAATAGTTTATTGCATTTATTTACCACAGCAGAGCACTGATTCATTTGGAGTACAACTCAGCCAGAAGGTTACAACAATCAGACAAATAAGTGATGTAAGCAAAGCATTCAGCTAAGTATAAATGAAAAATGCATGGGTACCTCAAAGGAGATGCATCACTATATGATAATGTATGCAGCACTATTTACAATGTTGAGTATAACTATGTCTACTTGCTGTTGTAATTAATAAAATATTTCACTGCAATTTGATTATTTTTGACAATTTAAGATATTATAGTACAGAAAATTATGAGGTTCCTCTTCTTCTTCTGTAATGAACAAATCCGTTGTATCTCTTCTTGTCTGATTGAAAAGAGGCATTAAGAAAAGCCTCTCCTTAAATAATTCTAACTTTTTGTTAGTAGATACTGGGGTTGAGGTCTGTTTATTTAAATTTGGTAACTGGGATAGAATACTGATCCACTTGGAACATTTTCAGGCCAGCCCAGGACACAAATACAAAATAAAGAGAGCAAACAACATAATGTGCTGTATGGTTAAAAAATATTTTATTTATTTATTTATTGGCATTTGTTTATCAGGTTATTCCAACTGGGCCTAAAAAGATACTTTTTCAGTGAAGACATGGGGAGAAAAGCTCCAATACAAAAGTACAATTTACAGTTAATGATTACACTTATTGAAAGCTATAAAACAGTACAGAGTTGTGAAAGATAACTGTACAAAGTCTAAAAGAAAGAAAGAAAGAAACAAAGATGCATTATATAATGCTATAAAGTACAATTTTAAAGCAATCCAGTATGTCATAACATCAGATAATACTGAAGTAATGGAGCTATAATTATATTGTTACAAGGAAAAAAATATAAGGAGTATAAAATATGAGGTGAAAAAATAAAAGGAGCATTCATTACAGTATAAAAATATTGAAAACACTTGAGCTGCAGGTTGGCAGGCTTGACAGTAGGAAAAGAAGTAGTGAGGTAACAAAAGAGAAAAAGGAATGTTACGTGAAAAAATACTGTGAATGTGAAAAGGAGAAAAAAAAGGGAAAAATGTAGGTTAGAGATAACGAGTTTTATAGGTGAGAGAAAGAGGATAAAGAAGGATGGTAAAGTGTATAATTATGAAAAAAAGTAGTGAGGAAAAAAGACCAAAATGGGATGAGGAAATGGAAAGTTGAATTGACATGATGTATGACCTTTAATTGGATTGGAAAGTAGCAGTCTGTGAGCTCTGTCTCTTAGGATGGGTTAAACTAAGTTTGTTTAACCAGAAGATGAGCAGAAGCATAACCACATACTTGGCCAATGCTACTTTAGAGAAGTTTCAAATGAGTTTAGGCTGCTGATTTATTTCACAGGGAGTGGAATGGAGTTCCATGTTTTTGAAATGTATTTTGAAAAAAGTGGGTTACCTCCTGAGTTACAGATTTTAGAAATAACAAGCAAAGACTTGTCCCCAGATCTAACCTCTCTATTTGGAGAGTAGGGTTGGGTAATAAATTGTAGAGCAGGACATTCATGCAGTTGATGTCTAGGTTTGTGGGTTACTAGCAACTGTGTTGAGGTTAGATGTTGTTGGAGCTCTGACCAGTTAAGATATTTTAGTGATAGACAGTGGTGAGATTTTGAGTTATGGTTAGATGTAAATTTACTGCCTTTGTTATAACATCTCTCCAATTTGAGTAGAAATGTAGTTTGATGATTGATGAGTATTGGTCAAGTATATAGGAAGAAGCATAATAAGAAGGTTGTGGCTATGTGTCTTCTTTCTGTGTCAGTAGGACAGGGATTGGCCTTTTATAGTAGGCCAAACTTTCAATGAGTTTTGTTTATTGTTTGGATTTTATGATGGTCAAATTTAATTTTGTATATATTTTCACACCTAGAAGTTTAATATGTGATACCTGTACTATTTTTGGTGTTATTGGCTGAGTATATATGGAATATGTTTTTTGGACAGAGAGGAGCTGAGGAGTAAATAATATTAGTTTAGTCATTTTGAGATTAAGAAAAATTTGAGCCCTATTTAGTCAGAAGAGAAAGATTGTCATATCTCTTCTTGCAGTTCTGTGAGGTTTGCAGCTGTGCAGATAAGAATAATGTCATCTGCATACTGAACTATGGTGGCGTGTTTTGTGGAGGATTGAAGATTATTTGTGAAGAGTCTGAATAACATTGGCCCAAGAACTGATCCGTGGTGAACCCCTAGCAACACGGGTAAAATGGATGAGTAATCACCTTTCCATTTCACTGCTTGTGCCCTGTTTGATAGGTACCAAAACCAAAGAAAATATGAGGAAGTGCTGCCTAGTGCAGAGAGCTTTAAACATAGTAATGACTGTGACACACAGTCAAATACTTTGGTCGAGAAAGAGTGAGGAGACAAGATTACTAGTGTCATTGCTACTACTGACTGTACTGGTAAAGCTGAGTATGGTAGTAGTTGTACTATGGTTAGGATGAAAGCCATGCTGTGTGGGTTTGAAAATGCTGTTAGAGGGTAAAGTATTTTAGGACTTGAGAGTGAACACATTTCACAAGAATTTTGGATACTGAAGAGATGATTGCTGTGGGCCTATAATATGAGTGTTCAGTGAAAGATCCAACCTTATGAAGTGGTACAATAAAGCACTTTTCCATAGTTTAAGAACATAGTTTTCTCCAATGGAATGATTTACTGGAATGGAAACTGGGTAGGCTATGGCATTTGCTGCAATTTTTTTCACAGTAAGTGAAAACTTAGCTAAATTAATAGGAAGTAGGTATAACAATTAAATAATGTAAGGTCCTAGATAACTAGCTGAGCCCTCAGATAAATAAAATGTATAATATATACAATATTTACAGACAGATATAAGAAGAAGAGAGGGAGTAGGAGCAGAAGCAGTAGATTGTTTGGGGTGAGAGGATAAAAGTGTAGTAGGATCAGGGAGTGGACCAATAATGGTGTGAATGTCAGACGTAGATTATATTTCTTTTATGAGGTAAAAAAAGGTCTTGTGATCAACAGCCTTTCCATGGGAAAGGCATAGTTTTCATGGCTTTTTTTAAGTCTGTTAACACCTTCAAAGTTGAGCAAGATGTCAGACCACTTGGTCTTACAAAGAAAAAAGAAAGACCCTCTGTCCCTGAGACAGGAACGTCAGGAAGCAGAAGGTTATTTCGTTTGCAGTGCAGTTAAAGTCTTCTATTCTGTTAGTTTTAGTTAGCATTTTTTTCTAGAACAGGGTTAGGCATAAAGGAATGTCAGATTAGTCTGCCAGGCATGTGACATTATAGTTAAATATGCATTACAGACTGTCTGTCTCCCTCTCACATTTTCCAGTGAAGCCAAAGACCTTATTATATTCAACATTAACTGTGGAGTTTTTATAAAATAAAATGATTGAGACCTTTTTTTTGCAGTGCAAAATAACTGCCAATACCTATCTTGTTGTAACCACACCCCCACTGAAACAGGGAAAAACTATTTGCTTTATTTATTTATTTGACATTTTCTGACTGGAAAAATCTGACTGAGATAGTGCCCTTTTTCAGCTGAGGCCTGGGGAGAAAAGCTCTATGGAAAAAACAAAAATTGCAAAGTTACAGTGCAAAATTACAATTCTTAAACTCAACACATATAAAAAGAATAATTACAATTCATAAAGTTTATAGAAAAAATATATACAAAGTATGTCAGGGTAAGTATATAATACAACTGAGCTTTAAAAGGGAAATTACAGGCATGGTGAAAAAGAAATACAATAAAATGAAATTCACAAAACTCACAAGCATATGGAATAGGAGTATAAATTGGGTTTAGTAGCTCACAGTCGAGAAAGTTATAATGTACAACAAATATGAGATGAAGTTACAAGTAGTTATGTTTTGACAGGGCAGGTAATATGAGAGATAGCATATTGCTGTGTCTAGGTCTAGAAGTTGAGAGAATTGTAGTAAGAGTTTGCAGATAAATGAATATTGAGAGTATTAGTGAGAGTAATAAGGAGGGTAGAGTAGATAATAGTAAAGTGATAGGGGAGGGCAGATAAGTAGGGGGACAGAGATGATATTAGGGAGGGTAGTATGTGTTATACTTACAACAGTGGCAGGTCCTCTTCTGAAGCAGATGTTATTTTAATGCTTTATTGAATTCCTGTGCCTGGGCTATGCTTCTGATGTGCAAGGGTAGTTTGTTCCAGGCTGGGGCAGGTGTGCAGCTAAAGGGATTTTGGCCTATGGATTTTTTTGGGTTTGTAAATTTCTAGCAGTTGTAGGTTGGAGCTTCTGAGAGTTCTAGAAGGGGTATAGTGTGGGATAATTGGGGTGATAGAAGGACAGCAAAACCCCAGGAATATCAAACCAAATAAATTCAGCCAAGATGCGAACAATCCAAAAAGAACACCAACTTTATTGTGTTAAGCGCTTTCTTCTCTATTACAGAGACTTCATCAGAACAATAAGTAAAAAGCAACCCAGCCATATAAATACCCACCCCTAATCAACCAATTAACAAAAGTAATCAACACTAAAAGCAACATTACTAAAGTTTTAAAATCAATCCCGCATTATGGCTTAAAATATTGATAAACATTATTAAAACTTCATAAACTATGTTAGCAAATAACGAGTTCCCTATACATTGAAATTAAACTGCGTGTTAAATAAATAATGAATAATAACATTGTATAAACATTTTCTAACCAGAAATATGGTCAAGTTTTAAAACACTGGCTATACTGATGGTTTCATTTATACCAGGATATCTAGAGGCGTTTAAAAACAACTGCCATCTCACTTCCTTCAGGTCTAAGTGTGCATCCAAAATACACCCTTGCTCATCCCTCACCAACTGGTCCAACACAAAGAATTTAAAATGATGACTTGGATTATCCTTAATATGCTTAAATAAGGCACTAGTAGTCCTACAATGTCTTATGTCTCCCAAATGTTCATCCATTCTTAATTTTAATTTTCTAGAGGTTTTTCTAATATAAAAAATAGGACATTGCACACATTTAGCCATATATATCACATTGATACTACTACAATTATAATGACCTTTAATTTTGAACGTCTTCCCATTAATCACAACTTGACTGTCAGTCTCCATTATGGAGGAACAACAAGAACACGAATTGCACTTAAAATTACCTATTTTCCTATTAATTCTACTTTTACATCTGGTACCCTCCAGTATATTCTTGATGGATTTGTCTCTCCTAAACACGTGTTGGATATTTACCAACTTTTAAACCGACACTAGCATCAAACTGAAGAATTTCCCAATTAGCATTAATTACATCTATAATGGTGTATGCTATACCATTAAATGTTAAAATAAAAGTAGAATTATAGGAGGCTTTCCCTTGATTAACATTATTTTGAATGGCAAAACCATAACCTAAGATGGGTCTATACAAGCCTTGTTCACGTTTATGGATTACCTCAAGACTATGTTCATCTAATAGGTTGACAGGATAGTCCCTTTGTGATAGAAGGACAGGCAGAGGGCCTGTTTAAGATGGAATGAATCATAAGGAGTTGGGAGTACATAAATTGTTGGGGAAGTTCTAGCCAGTGTAGGAGATTGAGGGATTGGCAATGGTGTGTCTTGGAGGTATGGTTAGCAACAAATCTTTCAACTTTGTTATAGGTGGATTCTAGTTCAGGGAGGAGAGAGGCTTGTAGGTTAGTATTTGTGAAGTTTAGAGAAGACTAGGAAGAAGGAAAGCATGGGCAAGAGCATGCCTTCGATCTGACCGACCAAATAAAAGAGGTGCTGGCGTCGCACTAATATACTCCAATCTCCTGTCCATAACTCCTTACACCAACCCCATCCCTTCTTTCAACAACACTGAAATTGTAATTGGCCTTCTAAAAATAAACCACCATAAAAGCATCTGCATCATTTGCCTATATATCCCCCCAGGCGACAATACTAATACTCTGGAAGACATCCTCTCTTGGACATCCTCTAATATTAACCTAGAAACCTTCATTTTAGGTGATGTAAATATTGACTGGGGTGAAATAAATAACACCAATCCCTCAGTAACCATCAACCTATTCAAATTCACCCAACTAACTAACTCAATTACTCGGCCCAACAAAACAAATCCCCCCGGCTCTATACTTGACTGGATCCTAGTATCTCATCCTAACAAAATTGTAAAATCAGGCATTTCTCCTGACCCATTAGGAGACCATTTCCCTGCTTTCGCTATTCGAGCAACTCCCTCCTCCCCTCACTCTCACCAATACATTCAAACGCGTAACCTATCTAACTTCAACCCCATTTCTTTCTCTGACTCTCTAAAACTAATTAACTGGAACCCCCTAAAAACACTACCTTTAGATGAAGCTGTTGACTTCTTCAACTCTGCATTCTTAACTGTCCTTAACTCCCACGCCCCTATTAGAATAAAAAGAGTCAAAACAAATAGCTCCCCCTGGCTCTCTAATGACACAAAAAAGCAAATGCGACAAAGAGATAAAACTTGGAAAGCCCACCCTAAGCTCAAGCAACCAGAAACCTTCCTTAAATATAAGCAGTTAAGAAACCTAGTCAAAAAACAAGTCATTAAAGATAAAAAAGTCTTACTATTCCAAACTACAAGAAAACCATGTAAGAAATCCCAAACAATTCTGGAACTCCATAAATTCCCTCCTTAAACCAGGTACAAAAAACAATCCCTCCCCTGACACCAGCAAATCTGACCTTGAAATAGCCTCCCTCTTCAATTCATTTTTCACCTCCACTATCGCAGAACTTACCAAAACTTTCACCAGCAGCAACCCTTCCCCTCTCCCTGCTCAATCATCACTTCACTTATCTCCTGCCCCCTTTTTCGAACTCAAACCAGTATCCACCAACACAATAAGGAAACTTCTCTACAAACTAAAGTCTTGTTCTAATGTCCCTGACAGCATTCCATCCTCCTTCCTAAAAATATCTTCTGACACTATTGCCATACCTGTCTCTATCCTTATTAATAGGTCTCTACTCGAATCCTACGTACCCAAACTATGGCGCTCTGCCTTCATTTTGCCTCTCCACAAAGGAGGCAAAAATTACAATGTCTCCAACTACCGCCCCATAGCAATCCTCTCCCCTATCTCCAAAATACTTGAAAAATGTATACACATTCAGCTCCTGCCATTCCTTACCAAACACCAACTTCTCTCTCCTACTCAACACGGCTTCCGCCTTGGACACAGTACTACCACCGCCCTTTTATATTTCTTGCATTCTATCAACTCTGCACGTGACTCCAGTAATATAGTCTCCTCTGTTCTTCTAGATCTATCCAAAGCCTTTGACACTATCTCTCATTCACACCTTCTAAACCACCTCTCTAATCTCAACCTCTGTCAGAAATCCCTATCTTGGTTCTCTAGCTACCTTTCTAACAGGTCCCAAGCTGTGAAGTGGGGCCAAGCCACCTCTTCCTTCCTTCCTATCCCCACAGGAGTACCCCAAGGCTCCATACTTGGCCCTCTACTATTTAACATATTTATTAATGACTTCCACAAAGCCATTCCTAACACCAAAATTGTGCAATATGCAGACGATTCCACTTTAATCTGTTGTGCCCCCAATCTAACTGAACTCAAAACCCTAACACAGAATGCCTTCTCTACCACTGAAAACTGGATGCGCCAAAATCATCTTGCCCTAAATGCAAACAAAACCAAGATCATCTTCTTTTCTCCTACCAAATCTTCCTCTCTGGATAAGGACTCATTTCAAATTACCAGCCTTAACAACTCCAACATTGAAATTGTACCCTCTACCAAGCTTCTCAGCGTTACCATTGATGACCAACTAAAATTTCATAACCATATCCAGCTAAACATCAAAAAAACGCACATAAAACTTGGCCTACTGTACAGAAACAACCACTTCCTCTCTCCTCACACCAGACTTACCCATGCCTCTTCCTTCCTTCTTCCCTCCCTTCTGTATGGCGCTCCCCTCCTCACAAACTTATCTTCCTCACTTACCTCCAAACTGGAACAATGCTACAACAAAATCTACAGATTTGCCACCAATGCCAAATCCTCCTCACATCACTGCTCCTCCCTCCACTCCCTAAACTGGCTCGAACTCCCCAACCACCTTGACTTTCTCCAAATGACAATTGCCCACAAACTACTGTTCCACCCTTCCAACTGCCCTGCTCTCTCTAACATTCTACAACCTTATTCCCCCCCTAGACCACTTAGATCTTCCCAACAAAACATAATCTCCGTTCAAAAACCAAAGCGCACTGCAGGTAAACTACTCTTATCCTTTACTATAGCCAAAAAAATGGAATGCCTTGCCCTCAACTCTAAGATCCTGTACCAACCTCAACAACTTCAAAAACCACATATATTCTTATCTCTATCAAAACAGGAAATGCAATTGCTTTCTTCAGCCCATCCCTCCCACTTTATCATGCCACCTCTCTCCAGGCTAACCCCCTTTACCTTACTTTACCTCTACTAAATCCCCACCTCAGATTACTAAATATCAATCTCCTAATCTTATTTTGCATTAGCCAGTATCTTCCTCCATAAGCATTTGAAACTGTTGAGATTTATTTTCTGCTGACAACTATTTCCAATGAAGCTGTCTCTGAATATGTATGTAACTTTTATATTGTTTTTATGTAATTGCATGTAATTGTATTAACAATTTTAACTGCTGTTTCCTGCTGGAGCTTTTCTCCCCGGGCCTCCACTGAAAACGGGCTCCATGCCCAGTGGACTTCCTCGGTAATCAAACTGCAATAAATAAATAATAAATAGTAAGTCTAGAATCTTTCATGAGAAATTTGTTATTTCTGTATAGTAGCCCCAGTTTTTGATGTGTTTTTTTTTGATGCAGTGGTTAACATGGAAATCAAATTTGAGTTTGTCATCTATAATGACTCCGAGCAGTTTGGTGTGTTTCAGCCTTAATGACAGTGTTTTCTAGGGATGTAGCATAATATAGAAGGTAGGTTTGAGATATGTGAGAGATTTAGGCAAGAAAAGAAGTAGCTTAGTCTTTTTTAGGATTTAGGATAAGTTGGTTATTGGAGAGCCATTGTTCAATAGAGTTAAAGGAATTTTTGGGCGAGGTAATGAAGATCAGTGAGGTAGTCTGAGGTAGAGATGACTGTGGAGTCATCAGCATATTGTATAAGTGAGATGCCAAGACAGGAAGAATGCACGTAATTAGTGAAGATATTGAATAATAAGGGACTAGGAACTGACCCTTGAGGAACACCTGTTTTGAAGGGAGAAAGAAAGATACTGAGGAAAGCCATTTAACTAATTGCTGTCTGTTAGTGAGATAGTTAGAGAATCAGGAAATAGTGAAACTGGATAGATTGAGGTCAGAGAGTTTGGAGAGTAATATAGAATGAGAAATGGTATCAAATGCATTAGGTAGGTCAAGAAAGAGACATGAAGTAAGTTTGTTATTGTCTCTGGCAAGGGAGATTGAGTTTGTGAGTGAGATGAGTGGAGTAGTAATGCTATGGTAAGGATGGAATCTGTGTTGTGTGTTTGTAATTAGGTTTTCTTTGAGTAAGTAGCTCATGTCTATGACATAGAACTGTTTCCAGAAGAAGGGATTGGTGGATTCACTAATAGATTGGTTTATAAGAATAGAGATGGGGTAGGCTAAGGAATTAGCTACTAGTTTGAGGAAGAAAGCAGGTAGGTTGTCCACAGAAGGAGAGTAAGGCTTGCGCTTAAGAAGGAGGTGTTTTATACAGCTAGTAGAAACAGGTTGTAGAGAAAAGGAGTTATTGTTTTCAGGAGAGGAGGGGTTTAAATGAGTGTGGGAGTATGGGGTCTGCTTAGATGGAGTGGAGGGATCTATGGGGGTTTGGAGGAGCAAGGGGTCTGTGTTAGTTTACTGATAGAGTCAATGAAATGGGAGTTGAATATGGTAGCAGTTTCAGTGGGTGTGTATTTAGGATAAGGATTTGGTGATGAAGGGTTACAAGGGTGAGGGATTTGATTAATAGAGTTCCAAAAATTGTTGGTGTTATGATAGGTTGTTTTGGGGTTTATATAAAAACTTTTCTTGTCAAGAATAATTTGGTTTTTGGTGAGGTTACATAGTTCTTTGTAGGTTGAAATTCTTAGTCCAGAGTTTCCAGCATAATCTCTTTTTTGCATAAGGGCACAAGTAGAATGGTATAGCAAGTGAGAGACTAAGGATTTACCTCTTTTTAAGTATACTCTTTTTTATTATACTTAAGAAGATGTTGTTAACCTTTTGCACTGCTCCATTAAGTGTTAGCTACGATTGGAAGGACCAGTTAATAGAGGTGAGCATGCTGTTAAGAGTGCCAGGGCTGATGTTTGATAGGCTATGGCAGTATTTTAATTTATGTGGCCTTGGTAGGTGTGAAGTGAATCTTTGGAAGAGGATGGGAGAGTGGTCACTAATGGAATCAGGTAGAGATGTAGGATGATGGAATGGGACAAGTTTAGATATGAGTATCCAGTCTATGATTGAGCAGGTGTTATTGGGTTTATTGATGTGAGTGAGGGAGGTGACAAGTTGTGAGAAATTATGAAGGTTGATGCAAGAGCTATGGGAGTTAGATGTAAAGGATAACCAGTTGATGTTGACATCACCTAACAGGAAAGTTTCATTAGTTATATTGTGTTTGAACAAGGAGAGTATGAGTGCTAGTGCTGGGATATTGTCACCAGGAGAATATATATATGTAGCAGCTAGAGTTAGTGTTTTAAAATCAGTTAATTTACAATTTACAGTTAAGAATTCAGCTGGAAGAAACTGAAGGGGGGTTGTCTAAAGGATAGCGGTTGAGGTATTGGGAGTAAATTAGGGTGATGCCTCCATCTTTCTTTTTAGGTTTGTCAAGCCAGAAGATGTAACCAGGGGGTGGAAATTCTTTAGCTAGGATTTGAGGTTTGAGCCAGGTTTCTGTGAGAACTATGATATCAGGATTGTATTTGCCAATTAGTGCATGGAATTCACTAATTTTGTTTAAGACGCTGTGAATGCTAAGAGAGAAGAAAGTTAGATGCTTGGGGGGAACTGGTGGGAGGTAGGTTGAGCAGAGTGGCAAGTAGAAGTGTTGTTGTGGATGGGTCCTGCATTTGGGTGAATGTCTCCTTTGAGTATTGTAGATTTGAATAAGTGGAGTACAGAAGGAAAGCAGAAGTAGTGGTATTTAGTTTTGATTTTGGGGCAAGTAGGGGGGTGGGGATGTTTTGATTTTTAGGAAAGACTGGGTTCAAAGAAGGAAGTTTTGATGCTGATATGGTGAAAGAGTAGAAGGTTTGGGAGTATAGAGTGTGATGAATAGAGGTAGGGGAAATAAGGGGGATCAATAGGGCTGTGATATGAGGTAAGGAAGGATAGAATTAAAAGTAGAGGTGGAGCAGTGAAGATAGTTAAATATATGGCGGGGATGAAAAAAGATTGTGTGAAAAGAAGATAAGGTTGATGAAAGTATTGGATGACTATGGATGAAGGCAGAGTGTTGAAGTTGGGTTAGTGGAGGTGGTGTGTTGAGAGTTCTGACTGATGTGGGGGAGAGAAATTGAGAGGGGGTATAGTGTTAGAGAGTATGAGTGAGGGGTAAGACAGAGTAAATCAGTAGTGTTAGAGGGTATGAGTAAAAGTTAAGAGTGAGAGTTAGTAAGGGAGGTAGATAAAGTTGGAAAGAAATATAAATTATAAATAAGTATAATGAAGAGGACTAGAAGTAAATTTTAAGATGGAGGTGTTTAAGTTAGGAAAATCTGCAGGTGTAGTATGGGGAGTATAGAAAGAAGTGGCTAGTGGATTGGTTGTTTAGGTAGAGGAGTGGTAAGATATATGTAAAAGTGATGTGGAAGTAGAGAGTTGGTGCTAGGCTGGATGGGGAGGGAGGAGACTGAGGTGTGTTGAGGGTGGGAGGAGCTTGGTTAGTGATAAATGTAATGAGTGCAGGGGTGGGTGGGAAAGGAGGTAGGGTAGAGGAGTGTAGTGAGGCCGAACATAGAGAGGGTGAACAGAGTGGGGTGAGCCCTTGGAGACCAAAGTTGCTCAAGTAAAACAATCTGAAAGGTAACAGCAAATAGAAAAAAACATGTTTGGTTATGGGACATGTTTGGTGTAAGGAGCCCAGGAAAAAGTGTCCTAGAGATTATGTACACAGGGTCAACAGAAGTACCATTAATAAGTAATTCTTTGCTTTCTTTTTCAGACTACTCCCTCCTGCTTTCCTCCTTTACTACAGTATCTTGCTGCTATCTCTCAAATGCTTAACCAGACTTGTAATTTTCTGCTTACTCTTCCTGGGCTTGTCTACTGATCCTTGTAATTCTCATTTTCCTCCTCTCAGCTTCCAGTTTACAGTGTTCAACTTATACAGTTACCTCTGGAAATCTTCTTACCTTTTGCCATAGTCAAAGCTTACTGATTGTTTTTCTCACCACTGTTACTTTGCTGATTGTGAGGTTGGGCCCCACTCTGTTCACCATCACTATGCTCAGGCTCACTGTCCTCACCTATTCTACTTCAAATTCCCACTCACCCCCTCCTACTCTACATTTAAAATATCCCAGTTTCAACCCTACACTTCCAACCTATCTCTGCATCAATATAATCGGAACATAGACCAATAACAATTGCCCTACAATTAGCATCTCTGACTCATTTACTTAAAGTGCTGTACCCAACTTGTTCTTTTAGAATTTATTCTGCTGTAATTAGAACTAATCTTGCCCGGTAACATTTTACAATGCAAACTAATATCTTCAGCAAAATCTAACTTACATATTGTAAAAAATGGCTGTGAATCATACCCTATTAGTGTGCCTCCTTAGCATATTAGCACTCTTTACCAACTACCACTCCTCCCAAGTAAATGTAATTAATAATCCTACAAACCCATATTCACTACACCAACAGTTACCAAGTCTATCAATCACTATAGCACCCACACTGTGCCAGCAAACCTTCTTTGATTTTTTCAATTACAGGTATCTTAAATCTAAGTATGTTATCGTACAAAATCCAGTAAAACTAAAGCATAAATGCATTTGGCTACATACGTTCCTTCATAAAATTTCCACCCAAAAAAATCAGTGGAGACACTCACCCAAACCCTGGCGCTACACAACAGGAAAACCCCCACCCTAACAGCACAGTATTGTATCAACTATTCTCTTTTCCTCCTCTGTCTTCTGATTCTAGCCTTCTCTTCCTAAATGTCAGACTTAGAAGTATATGCAACAAAATCCAAGACATACATGCTTGTATTGCCACATATTTCCCAGATGTAATCATAGGGATGGAAACATGGCTGAAAAAAGACATAAATGGCAATGAAACTACCTCACCTGGTTTCAGTATAATTAGGCTTGACCAAAAAAAAGTGGGCATGTGGCATAGCTATCATTTACAAGAACTCCCTAAATATAACTGCATGTGCCCAGGAGATACCACAGTTTAATATTGCAGAACTCCTCATATCACATCTCAAAATCAGTAATAGGAAAGGCTTTGTTTAGCAGCCATATATATCCCACCAGGTAAAAACATTACCACTGTGGAAACTATTCTAAACTGTATATCCCACCATATACAACATAAACAGTAATACTAGTAGACCTAAATATATACTGTCAAGATTATTAATAGTAACACCTCATCTGATTTCATAAACCCGTAAGGCTTTACACAGTTAATTACATCAATTACTAGAGTCCACAAAAGTATTATTAGGCAGTCAAACCTAGACTGGATTCTTAATAACAGACCCAACAAAATTATGGTAATTAATGGCCTTCCAGACAGCATAAGTAACCATCAACCTACTTATTATCTTAGAAGTTACAACCAAGTTCGTAACTCAAAAAAACTTTGATAAACACATTTTTATCAAATCCTTAAGAGAATATAATTGGAAAATACTAAAAATATATTCCCTTAGACTCTGCTGTCTCACACTTCAATTATATATTCCTAAAAATTCTCAATAAACTTGCTCCGATATGTACTAAAAGGGTCAAATCCAATCCTGCACTATAGCTAACAAAAGGAACTAAGAAATTAATACTATAGTGTGACAAAGCCAGGAAAGAGTGGCTCAAAAATAGAACACAAAATATATTTCAACTTTTCAGGCAACTAAGGAACAGGCCAAAATACCAAGTAAAACATGACAAGCAAATGTATTATAATATCTGCTAAAATAAACATCAAAATAACCTAAAACTCTTCTGGACATCCATAAACAAACTTTTACATCCAGGCCAAATTACCACCATAACCCCTACATCTAACAATAATACTGATTCAATTCCCACACAGTTTAACAACTATTTTATACAGACCTTATTGTCCTTCACAAATATTAATACTTCCACTACCCTCTCAGTGCCAGCAGCCTCTGCTAAATATCCTGACCTATTTGACTTCAGCCCAGTGCCTACCTTCACCAATAAAAACTCCTTCATAAGCTAAAACCAACCACCCTAGCTGCTGACCAACTCCTGTCAGACTACTTAAAATGGCAGCAGATGCAATGTCTTTTCCAGTCTCTATATTGATAAATAGATCTATATCCAAAAATATATTCCTTCCATTTGGAAATAATCCATTATTATACCTTTACACAAAGGTGGCACATCTACAGAGTTTAATAAATACAGGCCCATTGCAATCTTCTCTCCCTCATCAAAAATACTTGAAAAATGTATTCATGCACAGCTTCCACATCACCTGAATTCAAATAATCTGCTCTTGGAAACACAGCATGGTTTCAGACCACACAAAAGCACAACCACCACCCTCCTCCACTTCACCAACACTATAAACCAGCACAGGAACAATAGTTACATAGTGTCAACTGTGTTCCTAGACTTATCCAAAGCTTTTGACACTGTCACACTGACATTTACTTGCCAAAATCTCTTCTATAGGTCTGTCTCTGTCCTCCCTTAGATGGTTCCTTAGTTATCTGTCTGGAAGGCAACAGACAGTCAAATGACAACAGGACCTCTCTTCCTCTCTACCAGTTATCATAGGTGTCCCTCAAGACTCCATACTAGGACCCCTTTGTTTTAATATTTTTATAAACAAGCTTCACACTGCCATACACCAAGCAAGTAAAGTACAATATGCAGATGATTTGACTTTAATACATGCACCCCCCTCAGTATCCAAACTATAAGAAATCATCCAAATGTCTTTCTCTTCAATCGAAACTTATTCTTCAAACAATTAAAAAGACCCACCAGAAACTCGATTCCCTTTACAGGGCAAAATGGTACCTTATAGACCCAACAAGAAAAACCTTAGCCTCATCCTGTTTGCTTCCAACCCTGGTGTATGCCTCACCTATCTTTACAAACCTAAGCTCTACACTAAAATATAAACTAGCCCACTGTTACAACAAAGTAGCTAAATTTGCTACCAGCACTGCACACCAAACTTACCACTGCCAAGCCTTAAAGCAGCTAAACTGTCTAGAACTTATAACTACATAACATACTCTCAACTAGTTATGGCATACAACTGATATATTTTTTCCTGAACAATGTCCTGGTTTAAAAAACATATTATTGCCCTACACCCCACAGGGGACCTCCCTGCTGGTGATAAATTTCTACTAAGCACTACTAAGGCAAATATGGGGGAACTCACTAAACTCCAGAACACTGTCCCTACAAAAGTAAAAATGTTTAATAAACTTCCAAACTATAAAATCCATCTTAAACAATACCTTACCCCATCTTGGTCATGCTAATGTTCATCACCAGGTTGAGACCTCTAGTGAAAGCACAAACATCTTTTTGCTTATCACAAACTATATGCCCTCCTCTACTTGAATCACTACATCCCTAACAACTTTCCATCCTGCATTTAAATTCATACTTCCCATTTCACCCCCCTTTAAACAACTCTTCTCATCTTGCTCTTTTCTAAGTGTCCCCTTCCACCGCACTATCCTTGTTATGCATTTCCTGTAACTAAGGTATACATCTTCTAGATACACCAATTTGGAAGAGGCAGCCTAAATAGAAACAATCCTATGCCATGCTCTCTCAGTCATAAGCTATTACCACCATCCTCCTATACAATACTAATATCTTCCATCCTCTCCTACATTATTTTATAACTTACTTCAATATATCTTTCAAACTCTTTACAGACCTATAAAATACTAAAATCTCCTTCCCACAAAATTTAATAACTGACTTCATTACATATCTTAAACTCCTTGCAAACCTTTCTTTACTGAAATGAAAGAGCACTTACACTTCTATACAATAATGCAGTAACAGTCTATTTACTTATGCAAGATATTACAGCTGGAACAACTGTATAAACTTATAACTGTTGATGTAAATATTTTACTGTATATACCTGTGTGATGCCCCTGCACTGGCCCAGTAATCAAGGAGCCTCATTCCTCACCACTGGCAACAGTGATGGATGTACACATTGGGAAGATTACAAGTGCACACACAGTAAAGTATAATTTCTCTTAACTCATTCATCTAATGGAGCTCCGGACGTTTGCACTGAAACTTCCAATGGGTGGAGCCTAAGTCTTTTGACAGAAGCAGATTATGTCCCCACAGTATTCATATCTCTGGAACCACAGGGATTATGAAAGAAGTATAAATGCCAAACTCTTCAGCACAAACAATTTTTATAGTGTTAGTATTCTTTAGATTATAGGTCTTAAACTGAAATTTATAAGTCACAGTAAACACAGTAAGTATTACATTTATAATATTTTGTAAACAACGTACAATATCTCAGCAATCACTTAAGTTACACACACACATTATCAGCAAAATTGTATTCATCTGGCTGAGAGCTTTCATATGAGGCTAAGGATTTCTGTCTGAGTTATTTGGTTGTTGAGATATTTAGAAGAATGTGAACATTATATCTATATAAATTAATATCATAAAAACAGCAGTTAATATCTATTTATCTGGACAGAGGTTAAACATTAATGCAGCTGAGTTTGCCATTGTGTAAGTTTTACAATGAAATCTTTTAAAACTTTGTACATAGTATGGGTTTCAAATTATTGATGCAAATATGAACAGGCAATATTTGATGCCTAGAGGCATCAGTAGGAGTTAACTGCAGATGCACCTGCAGGCATCACTCGGATGTAAAGAGTTAAGAACACACAGAGATCACAGTTAGTCTGGGGGATGGTTTCTCCCTCTTTCTCCAGATCCCCAATAAGACTCCCCACTGGCACAGCTATAGGGTTAAGATCTCAGCTAAGGGGTCAAGCCAAGACCTCCAGCACCCTCTCTGTCCAACCAATGCTTTGTGTCCCTGCCCAAGTAGCTGACACACACACACACACACACACACACACACACACACACACACACACACACACACACACACACACACACACACACTTTGAGATTTGATTTATATACAAACACACAGACACTCCTGGGGAAGGCTGGCACAGGTTTACTAGCTATGCTCTGTTTGGCCCAAACTATAAGGTAGTTTTCACTGCCACCAACCCTTACTTAGCAGCTACTATAAGGCCCTTACAAAGGGTGACCAATCCTACTGTGTAATGTTACTATTATCCAAATGGTAGCTTTTGACCAAGCACCAGGCTATTAGGAGTGGCCTGTACAGTGTCACCAAATACAAATGCAAGTACGCTAAGAGCTAAAATATGTCTGACAAATAGCCACAAAGATAGGTTTAAATATATTTAATAATAAATAATAAAAGAACAAGACAATACACAGAAAACAAACACAGTTACTGCAGAGTTCAAAATCAAAGGAAATATTTTAAAACAACATTGCAGGACAGTCTCAAATACAGAAAACATCTAAACTAATCTTTACTATATTCCTATCTATATCTAAGAAAGGCACTATGCTCTAAGCCTTACTTATAGACAACATGCAGGCAGAAGTGCTGAGTGGATGTTTCCTAGGTCCAAGACAAGATACAAAATGCCCAGTCTCTCTCTGAGAGAATTTTTAAATTAATAATAAACATTACTGCTGGATTAGCTTGGATGACATCACTCTTTGTAACCTGAATTCAGGTCCCAGGTTAAACAGATACTAACATAATTTTAATATCTCTGTGCAAGAAGTACATATCTGTCAGAAGTTTGTACAACTTAGAAATTGTAAAACAATAAAATGCTTTTACATTTGAAACCTAGTAATTATTTCTGTTTCAAGACAATACAAAAACTTCTAGCTGTAGACATTGTGTGTACTGCTGAAATGAACTTAGAGATAACACAACTGTAAAACACTTTAATTTCAACTTATATGCTTGAAGTTTTACAAGTTAACTCTGTATGTTCCAGCTTCTACTATTAAAACATACATTTGCACAGGCATATAGTTTATATACATTTCTGTTCCTTTCCAGTAGGGTACACTGTGGACACATCCTTGAAGTTCAGTACTGCACAAACCCTGTTCAACACACATTTCTGCACCAGTAGTTGAATATACACATAACATATAGTTCTTTTACATTTGTAAGACAAGCATATGAAGCATATGAATCATGTTGATATTCACAAATGACATATGATTATTTACAAAATTGCAGATAGTTGGGCTGGCAGTGTCACAACCTGTCTTGTATTTACTTGTGTTGTTCATGAGAAATGTAACTGTTGTTTTTCTGAGAACTGTTTGAAATTCACTTGTTAAAATAAATGTACTGTGGTGGAGCTTTTCTCCCAGGCCTCTGCTGAAAATGGGCTCTGCCCAGTCAGACCTTCCCGCTCAAAGAAGACAAATCAATCAATCAATCAATCAATCAATCAATCAATCAATCAATCAATAAATCAATCACCTTGGTGAATTCCATTGCTAGGTGTCTCCAAAACTAGTGCTCCTCTAAAGAAACTCAGTAAGGATGTTGAGTCTTACCTGGTGGCCTTTGAAACATACACAGCATGGTAACAGGGGCCTCAAGTGATGTAGGCAAGGATTTTATCATCACATTTGACCAGGCCCTTGTTAAAGAGAAGATGCTGTTGCCCATGATTCCCAGGAGCATGTATGAGAAATTGTGGCAACGGAGGGAGATTCACCTGAGGAATAATCCCTTAAATTTCATAACTGGGTATTTGGTGTGAATTAAACTTGCAGACCTTAAGTCAGATTTATATGCATTAAAGGCTACTAACAAACCTTCACATAAGTATATTGTTTTGTTTTCAAATAAAAAAAAAGTCACCATCTGAGTTGGTTTGTTTTAAATGTTCTAGAAAAAGACATATGACTAAGTATTGTACAGTTACTGATAAACCTATAAAAGCATTGGTGCTAACCAACAAATTGTACTTAAAACATGTCTATTATATGTGAACCTATGGAATGTGATAATGCTGAGCTTTTAACTACTACAAATATAAAATATGTTTTATGCCGTTGTGCTGTTAATAAATTGGTCAAATGTAATACTGTAGTTAAGGAGAAAGAAATTCACATTTGCTTTAGTCAGCAAGCATGATTACACTAGTTAGCACACAAGAATAAAGCAACTAGCAAGCAGAAAACTGAAGTGATATTTGTACAAGAGGGAATACCCTATATCACAAGTAAAAAATATTATACTGTCTTAAGCACATTATTACACCTGTAGCTCTAGAACCTACCTTAACAAATTCACCAAGGCTTTCCCTAGGTTAAAGACATATGGACATTAGGGAGGAAAAAGCTCAACCAGATATACTGCCAGAAATGCATAGTACTAGGAAAGAAAAAGGGTGCAGACCTAGGAGACAGAAGAGATAAGATTTGGCTTTGGGTGGAAGGGTTAGATAAAGCTAATACTGAGATTTCAGAAGATTCCCTATTATTAAAATAATGAAGGAAGTCGGTATAGAGACTGGCCAATATGGTGAATCTTACAAAAAGACTAGTAAAATAATAAAAGAAGTCAATATGAAAAATGATAGAGAAGGGCTCATCATTAAGAATGCACAAAGGGAGGTGTGTGCAGAGACTGAGGAAGAAACATTGGGAAAAAGGAACCTGACTTAAGTTTCTCTCTATCACAACATAGCAAAGAGAAAGTCAGAGACAGAAGCAGGACTGCAAGAGAAAAGAAAATACGTAAAGGAAGGGAAACTAGCAGTAACCTGCTAGAAGAAAATTACTTTCATAGGTTGCGTTTTTAGAGGATCAGTTCCATGAAAGGGAAAAGCCAGTACCTGCATTAATAGAAGAAGAGGCCATAGCCTCTACTTTACATCAGAACATTGATAAAAATAATGATGACTTTGATTACATACAGAAAAGCTATGGAAAATTAAAAAAAGGGTCCAGTGGAAAGACAATGCGCTATGCAGGTGTAGAGATAATTTAGAAAGAGTAGATGGAGAGCCAAAGGAGCAACACAGTCTTACTTCATACCGATACTTTGAGCTAAGAGATGACTTGCTTCAACGAATATCTCAAAGATAAAGGACAGACACTAAGTTATTCTAGGACCTTCTAGAACATTTGTAATGAGGTTAGCAGGCAGTCACATTTTGGGAGGTCATTTTGTGGTGGATAAGACAAAAGCTGAAGTTTTAGCTAGATTTTATTGGTCTGGCATTATAAAGGACAGAGAGAAATTTTGCACAGTTTGCTCAGAATGTCAAAGGACAGCACCCAATTCAGGATTTAAGATACCTTTATACTTTTATCTATTATGAATTTCCAGACTGAATGAAAATGGAAATTTTGAGTCAACTTGTATAATTGGGTAAGGGCTATTAGTACAGTCCAGTAATTATTGACTAGGCAGAAAGATTTCCTGAAGTGGTACTCCTACGAAGAGTCATTGCCAAGCCATAGCAGAAGACCTAGAATTGTTTTTTTTTTTCTAAAGTGGGAACTCTTGTACAAATTCTTGCTGACTAAACCACCCCATTAACATCCAAAGCAGTGCATAAACATTGTCATTTTATTTAAGCAACACAGCTAAGGATCTTTCTGTACCATCCTCAAATAACTGATTTAGATGAGCATGTTAACAAAACTTTAAAATGTGTGTTTTGAAAAGACATAAAAGTGGAGGGGAGAAATTAGGACCAACTGCTCCCATATATTGCCTTTACTATAAGAGCAGTACCCCAAGCCTCACCTGAATCCAAACTATTTTGACTATTGTATTGTAGATATCCCATCGGTTTTCCAGATATGGCAAAAGAAACCTGGGAGAAGGAAAACACACTCCTTAAAAGTGTGGCAGTACATTTTAACAAACTTACAATATAGGTTAAGAACTATAATGTCTGCAATAAGAGAGCATATGGAAAGAACACAGGAGACACAACAGAAAGCATATAAATGTACATCTGCATAGGTTAGTATTAAGCTAACTGCCCTTGTGGGCTATTTTAATTCTAGCTAATTACTTCATTTTTAGAATCAAACCCTGCACCTTGTGTTGCTAACTCCTTAACCACAAAGTCATAGATATTCAGAACCCATGTAGCTGAAACACTGGTATGGTCTTAAAGGGTCATTTGCTTACATTCCAAGGGCCTCTACTATAATTTATTTATTTTTTTGTTGACCGAGTTAGTCTCACTTGGCTAATGGCTTCTTTTCAGGGGAGACCCAAGGTAGTATTTATACTACTAGAGACATTTTGGTCAGATTATTTTGATAGCTGCCATGGGATGTTTTCCATTCATCTGAGGTTTCACTAACTGAAGCATAAGGGGGCCTTGGTTTAATGTCTAATATGAATGACTACACACTCAGGAATGCAACACCCCCTTATGCTGTACTGTAGTGTCAGCTATTGATTTGCTTGGTAAAGGAATATAACGGCCTTCTGCACCAAAGTTAAGTCTCCTAGCTGTTGTGCCACTGACACTCAGAGAGTTCAAACCAGTAAATAAAATAAGTGGGTTAGTACCCACTGCTGAATTTAAATTAATTGCAAAGTAGCAAGGACCTTTTAGAATTTCTTTTAAAATTAAGTGAGATGAAACATAAGATAAGACAACTTAGAGAAAGGAAGACAGAGGAGTTATATCACATAAATGTTCCGAATCATTTGAAGGGAAACTGAACATTCTGAAATATACTTGTTTTAAAGAAGAATTTAGGTTTCCCACAGAATGTCCCAAAGTCAAAATAAGGGAGACATATTAATGTCTTAGAAACTGAAAGTGATATGTACTCAAGAGTAAGAACATAATCTCAGGGTTGTCTGGCAGAATCTGTTTAATCCAGCACAACCAAACCAGAAATAAATAAACCAAGTGAAGTAGCTGGATTGGACCCACTTACAAGTAAAAATAGATGCAAGACTCTGTTGAAGTAAACAAAATCCACTTTATTCACTCCACAAAAACACATGAATTGTTCAACAAGGATAAGCGCCTTTGTCTAGAAGATCTAGACTTCATCAGATAACTTATCACAAGTGGGAACTTCCTTATATACAAGTACAACAGGAAGTGACATAAGCAATAAAACAATTAAAGAAGCAAATTAATTTAAAGTAATACAAACTCAATGTTAATAGTCCTGGTAGTGAATGCATACAAGTGTTAACCTGATTTCCAAAACACACGCACAAACACACAACCCCCTAATAAATACAAAATAAATGGTAAATAACAGTGTCATAAATATGTATATCATAAATATATGCATACAAATATAAATATATAAAAACATATATATAAAATGTTTAAAATGGAAATGTAAAAGGCTGTTTTATACAATGGATACTATTCAGTTAAATACATAAATAAATACTTAAATAAATGTTGAAATAAATACTGGTGAGGTAGATTTACCTCTCTAATGCTTTTAATTTCAGAATAGGGCTAATAGTAATGTGCTCATTAAGACCTGGCCAGTTCCCTGCATTTAAACGTAACTGCAAATATAATTCTCTTTTTTCCAAAAATAATGACCAAGCCCCCCCTCTTATGTCAGTGCTAATGCTATATATAATAAAAAATTGAAACTTGTGATCAATGTTCTCCATTATATGCTTACTTAGGGCATCGGTCTCTTTTTTATTTTTAATATCATATCGATGTTCGTATATACGTTTTTTAAACTTCCAGTCAGTCTTGCCAATGTAATAACAAGAACAGACAGTGCACATACACAATAAATAACTTTCCCTGAGCCACAATTATATTTCTGGTAAATCCTAATCTCTACGTTGTTGATGTAAAATGTGTTCCCCCCTTTTATGTATCTGCAGTAGTTACATCTACCACATTTATTCATAAAACCAGACCTGTGGTTGGAATAGATATTACTAGTCTCAAATATATTTTTCAAGTTCTTACCTCTTCTGTATACTATGTTGGGTTGTAATCTTATTAAAGGTCTAATGTTCTTCTCATGTCTTAGGATGGACCAATTATTTTACTAAAATGTCTCTTAGCATAAAACTATCTTGTGTAAAAATAGTGATAAAGGAAGTTTTAAAATCTCTCCTTTCTTCAATTGGTATGTTGGCATTATTCTAGCCCAAACACTCTAGCCCAAAGGTTCCTGGAATTCATAAATTTAAACGCAATGGAACAGCTAGTCACCTCTCCCACAAGGGGAAATAATATACTAGACCTGATCATCACAAACATGGGGACAAAGTGCTCCACACTGGAAGTATACCCTTCACTAGTGAGATCTGACCACAAACTAATCACCCTGGATATACATATCCCACCTCCACCCCCAACACAAAAGACTACAGTGAAAAACTTCTCAAAAGCCAACTTTACACTTCTTAAAACTGAGATGGTATCCTTTAAGCCCACTGGGACAGTGGAAACCACATCCCACAATGCAGAATCCTTCACAAATGCTTTCTACGGACATCTCCAAGAATGCATGGATCATGCAATCCCAAATAAAACCAAGACCCTCTCCACCAAGGGCAGGCGTCCTGTCTGGTGGACCCCAGTCATAAACAAATTGTATAACAAAAGAAGGAAGCTACTGCACGACAGAGCAAAATCCCATAAAGAGAAGGCATCTCTGATCAGCACTAGTAGAAAGCTACGTTCTCTCATAAAAACATCCAAGGCCAACTTTGAGAGAAAAATCGCTATGGACACTAAAGATAACCACAAGGCCTTCTTCAGCTATGTTAGAAACCTGGGCGGAAACCCTCAGATATGTTCAGAGTTAGTTCACAATGACAAAAAATACACTGAACCCATAGATATTGCCAACATTCTGGCAGACAGGTTCAGTGCAAATTTCTCCCCTCCCTCACCCCCAAAAGAAGAAATACTTATCCCAGCTGAATGTAACCTTCCTGTCATCTCAGATGTCCAGGTGAGAACTGCCCTCAGCAAAGCTAAAAACACAGCATCAATGGGACCTGACGGTATCCCGGGTTGCGTGCTACGTGAACTCCAAGAGGAGCTAAACCCGCACATAAAAATGCTATTTAACCTTAGCCTTACTACAGGATATGTACCTGAAAACTGGCGTACAGCAACAGTAGTCCCACTCCATAAAGGAGGCACCTCTACTGACCCTGGTAACTACCGCCCCATAAGCTTAACCAGCCTGGTCTGCAAAGCTATGGAAAGAATCATTATGGAACTAATAAACAGAGACATTGGGGACTTACAGACACTTGATCCCACCCAGTTTGGCTTTGTAAAGCAGATCCTGCCTTTTAAACCTGGTTGACTTTTTCGAAACAGTCACTAGAGCCATTGACGAGGGCAAAGCAGTCCATACAGCCTACCTGGACTTGGCTAAAGCTTTTGACACAATACCCCACTCTGGCATCATAGACAAGCTCAACAGCTTAAATGTAAATCCATATGTCATTTTCCAAAGAAATCATGTTGAGGTCACTGGTGTGAGTGTGTGTGTGCTATTTTAAGCATATTAAGTTTTATACCAGGTTTTTGGATGATATGTTTGTTCTATGGGATGGACCTATTGATGTTATTGATGATTTTATTGATTATATTGAAACTACCACCGAATTTTTAAAGTTCACCCACACCAGTGACCTCAACATGATTTCTTTCTTAGACATTTTCTTGGTGAAAGACTATCTAAACAAGAAGCTTGTATCAAAGATTTTTTGAAAAAGGACATACTCAAATTCTTTATTGCATTTCTCCAGTACCCACCCTATAAAACAAAAGAAGGCAATTGTAAAGGGCCAATTTGTGCGGGCAGCACATATGGTGTCTGGCATGGAGAAAGTCCTGGATGAATGTGATAATTTGAGGTTGTTAACAAGAGGGAGCATGGTTTTTATTTGTCTCTACTTTCAGGTGATGTTACTATACATGTTATATCTACTAATCAACATGACAATATTACAACTGAAGAAAGAAGAGATTTTAAAACTTCCTTTACCACTATTTTTACACAAGATAGTTTTATGCTAAGAGACATTTTAGTAAAAAATTGGTCCATCCTTAGACATGAGAAGAACATTAGATCTTTAATAGGATTACAACCCAGCATAGTATACAGAAGAGGTAAGAACTTGAAAAATAAATTTGAGACTAGTAATATCTATTCCAACCACAGGTCTGGTTTTATGAATAAATGTGGTAGATGTAACTACTGCAGATACATAAAAGAGGGGAACACATTTTACATCAACAATGTAGAGATTAAGATTTACCAGAAATATAAGTGTGGCTCGGAGAAAGTTATTTATTGTGTATGTGCACTGTCTGTTCTTGTTATTACATTGGCAAGACTGACCGGAAGTTTAAAAAACGTATATACGAACATCGATATGATATTAAAAATAAAAAAGAGACCGATGCCCTAAGTAAGCATATAATGGAGAACATTAATCACAAGTTTCAATTTTTTATTATAGATAGTATTAGCACTGACATAAGAAGGGGGGACTTGGTCATTATTTTTGGAAAAAAAGAGAATTATATTTGCAGTTACGTTTAAATGCAGGGAACTGGCCAGGTCTTAATGAGCACATTACTATTAGCCCTATTCTGAAATAAAAAGCATTAGAGAGGTAAATCTACCTCGCCAGTATTTATTTAAGTATTTATTTATGTCCTGAGAGGATGACTTGATTGAAACATTGGGCAAGACTAAGTTTCTGTGCACCTTAGATTTAACAAATTCTACTAACTTCAGAAGCTTAGGAAAAGAGAGCATCCTCTACCCCTGATAGGCTCTTTGAATACAGGGTCCCAACATTTTGTTGCTACAGACTACCTGCAACATTCAGGAGGCTGATAGAAAAAATTCTAAACCCCAGTATATAATATAATATACCACTTTCTACTTGATGACATTACAATATTCTCTGGAAATTGGGAAAATCATCTCTATAATGGGGAAGATATTTTGAAATCCATACAGCAAACTAGATTGACAGATATTCCAGCTAAGTGTCTATTTTATTTTATTCATTCTTTGTTGACTGGGTTAGTCACACAAGGCTAATAGCCTCTTTTCAGGGGAGGCCCAAGGTGGTATCTCTCCATATTTTTCAACTATACAGATTTTTGCCTCATATTTATGGCCTGTTCCTCATGCAATCTGTAGTTTTCGAGCAAATCATTGAGGACTGAGGTCACTAAATAATGCCAGACATTTGAGTTTCAGAAAATACATGCTAAAGCAGATTTCAAGTTTGTAACAGCAATATTTGAAATTTGTTCCTGATTTTGGGCCTTTGCCCCACCATTGTTTTTGGCTTTGTCCAGATTTTGTGTAAAAAGAAGGTATGTATTTTTACTACTAGAGGAAATTTGGTCAGGGCATTAGGGAACTTCCCCTGCTTTTTTCAATAGGTAACGTGGAATATTTTACATCCACCTGAGCTATCACTAACGCAGGATGATGGCAGCTTGCTTTAACATCTCCTCCTAAGGATGACACACTCAAGAGTTCAGCACCCCCCTTATGCTGCATTGCATAGTCAGCAATCTTTCTAACTGGTGTGAGACTTGAACCCATAGGCTTTTTCATTGAAGATGATGGTGCTACCTGATGCTCCACTGACACTACATTTTAATCAGGAACACGTGCCTTGTGGGAAGTATATTGCAGTATCTTTGAAGCGCACTTAACGTTATATGTTGAGGAGTTGATAATACTTCAGCCCAATGTACAAAGTGTTTTCTATCTGAGGTAACCTGTGAACTAGTTCAATGTATTTTTATGAATCTAAGTAATAGTATGGCATGATAAATTATATAAAATGCTTTAGATAGATCTAAAATCTGGGATGTAGTTATTTCACCCTAATTTTATTTTTTCATAGACATAGTTTATTACGTTTTGAGCTTTCATAAGTAACTTCATTAGATTACTAACAACTCTGACTCTAATACATTCTTAAATATTCTAATCTGAAGCCTAGCATGAATGAAAAATTAGTATTAATTAAGCATTCATTAACTTAAGGACACAACTTCTTATAAGAATGCATTCATTTAAGGACATAACTTGCTATAGTTTTAAAGTGCTTAAGAAAGTCTTGTAAACTAAAAATGTTATAGTGATGATGCTTGTGGCACTATGATTCACTTTTTGATTTTGTATTTTTTAATTTTACTATTTTTGTGGTATTTGACCTCCCATTTCATCACAAAACTAATGGCTCTACAAACACTAGCGACCCAAATCTATACCAACAAATAAAAAAATGTTGGAGGGATAGGCTTCTAACTCAATATATTGCCAGCTTGTGGAATAAGCTACCACTATAAGACAAATGACTACCTTGGCTACCTCTAAGGCAAGTCTCAATGTGCATGAAAAGAGTGGCAAGAACTGTTAAATGTATTCACTTAAAGATGCGTATGGCAATGCATCTTAAGGTACCCACAATCATTTTGGCTAATATTGTTTGTTTATTCTTATATTTCTATATCATGTACAAACGTTGTTTTAAACATACTTACTGGCTGGGAATTAGAAATACTTACTATGAGCAGGGAGCTTTAACATGCATAGTTTCCCACTCAAAGTAAGCCTTTCTGATTCATAGACAGCCCTACTACTGAGGTTTCCTGCTAGCAGGAGTCTCAGAGTGGAAGGTGGTCTCTCTGGAAGAGCTGCATGGTAATGCAAAAATTGGGGGAGTGCCTAATGCTAATTAATCATGTAATCACCACCTGGAAATGCTAGTGGCTCCTGATTTGTATTGCTGAGCTGGATGCCAGAAGAAAATATCACTTTTTGGAGCAATCATTAGGCAGTTAAGTTCAGTGAAGGGGTTGGGGGTGCCACACTGTGTATGTGTGTGAATGTTATGTGTACGTGCGTATTTGCATTTGTGTGTGTGTGTGTGTGTGTGTGTGTGTGTGTGTGTGTGTGTGTGTGTGTGTGTGTGTGTGTGTGTGTGTGTGTGTGTGTGTGTGTGTTTTGAACCAATTCATACCTCTCAACTATACAGATTTTCACAGGATGTCCAGATTTTTGCCTTATATTCTTGGTCTGTTTCTTTTAAAATTGTGGTTTTCTGACACATCATTGGTATATCACTGAGGAATGAAGTCAGAAAATAATGACAGATATTTGCATTTTAGACTTCATACCCTTCAGAAAATTCTTGCTAATGCAAAACCTGTTATTCCGTCAACTTTCTAAGTTTGTAAGAGCAATATTTAAAACATGTTGCTGTGCAGATGTGTGCGTGTGTGTAACTGCATACACATTGTATGTCTACATGGGTGTGTGTGTGTGTGTGTGTGTGTATGGTGAGTGTAAGGGGGTGCCTTTGCCTGTGTGTGTGTGTATGTGTGTGTGTGTGTGTGTGTGTGTGTGTGTGTGTGTGTGTGTGTGTGTGTGTGTGTGTGTGTGTGTGTGTTGAACCATGTATGTGGATGAGTGGGTGAGTGTTTCTATGAGTATGATCAACTGTAGTGGGGGGCTTGTTTGTTGCTTGGTGGATGTGCATGTACACGTGTGTGCTTTTGCGTGTGTGCATGGTGTGTCTGCACAGGTGTCTGTATGTAAGTGCTTGTGTGTGTGTGTGTGTGTGTGTGTGTGTGTGTGTGTGTGTGTGTGTGTGTGTGTGTATGTGCACGTGTGTGTGTGCGTGTGTGTGCATGTGCGTGCGTGTGCGTGCGTGTGTGCGTGTGTGTGCATGTGTGTGCATGCGTGTGCGTGTGTGTGTGTGTGTGTGTGTGTGTGTGTGTGTGTGTGTGTGTGTGTGTAAGGGATTGCCTTTAATGTGTGGGACACCAAGGAAAACACTACTGCTTTCAAGTCTGACAGTGCTAGTGTTAAACATGGGTTATGCAGAGATATACTAATGCAGGGGTCTCAAACTCAAATGAGCACGAGGGCCACAAATATCACCAATGATTTTTTGGTGGGCCACAAGTTCAAGGCATGCTTGCCCACAGCCATACCTTCGGTAGTTTTTGCAAGTATGCACAAGCACCTCACTGACACAGACATTAATTATTTCCTCCCAGCAACCCCCTTCAGTAGCTTGTCTAAGTACACACGAGCACTAAAATGACACAAAATAAATTATTTTGCCCAGTGATGACTTCAGTAGTTTGTCCAAGCATATGCAAGCACCAAAATGAAATGTTTCTCCAAGTGATCCCTTCCAGTAGAATTTCCAAGTATGCACAAGCACCAAAATGAAACAGTCCCACTGATCCTTTTAGCAGTGTGTCCAAGTATGCACCAAAATGAAACACTTCCAAATCAAACACTTCCAACACTTCCAAAACTGATCCCTTCAGCAGTAGGTCCAGGCACCCAAATTACACATTTCTCCACTGATTATTTCAGTAGTATGCCCAAGTACGCACAAGCACTTCACTGACTCCAAATGAAACATTTACCTCAATGGCCCCTTCAGTAGTCTGCTCATGTATGCACTAGCATGTCCCTAATACCAAATGAAAAGTTTACCCCAACAAACCCTTCAGTAATCTGCCCATGTATGCACAGGCACTTCACTGACTCCAAAAGAAACATTTCCTCAAGTGATCCCTTCGGTAGTATGTCCAAGTATGCACAAACACCAAAATGAAACATTTCTCCTACTGATCCCCTCATCAGTATGTCAAAGTTTGCACAAGCATGAAATTGAAACATTCCCCTACTGATCCCTTCGGCAGTATGTTCAGATATGCACAAGCACCAAAATGAAACACTTTCCCCACCAATCTCTTCAACAATAAGTCCAATTATGCACAAATACCAAAATAAACTGAGGTTCATGTGCTAACTGAGCTTTTTTTTTGGGAGATAAACTCTTGGCTAGGCTTGTAAGGGCTTCAGGGCCATTAGCCTAGTAACGTCCTATGATCCTATGAAACATTACTCCACTGATCCCTTCAGAAGTTTATCCAACTAAGGACAAGCACCAAAATGAAGCACTTCCCCTACCAATCCTTTTATCAGTATGTCTAAGTATATACAAGCATGAATATGAAACATTTCCCCTTCAGCAATAAGTCCAATTATGCACAAAGACCAAAATGAAGCATATTCCCACCGATCCCTTCAGCAGTTTGTCCAAGTATGCACAAGCACTCAAAAGAAACATACCCTTCCTAGCGGCTCCACTTCTGTATGGACAAAAAGTTAACAACCATACTGCAGCTCTAACAAATGTGCCTAATTCAATGGAGAGATGCAATTGGAGTAGGATCATTAAAAAAAAAAAAAAAAAATCACCTGATGCAATCTCCAATCTCCAATCACACATCCAATGTATTAGGCACATTTGGTGACAAGATTTGTTGTTTGAACAGAACACAGAATGTATTGCTGTAAAAAACAAACAAACAAAAAAACAACCTGATACCAAAGCAAGTAATCACGGGCTGCAGAAAACTACTTTTCAGGCCCCATGCAGCCCACAGGATATGTGTTTGAGAACCCAGTGCTAATGAGCCACTAATGAGGTATTTCTCATTTTGGCCATATTCGTCACTGAGTATCATTTTCGCAATGTTCTGCAAATTGACCTACCTGCAATAGGCAATTAACATAAGCAGTGCAGATCTTTTTGAATCCTGGGGACTGATTACTTATTTGTATTATATCCTCAGAAATCACTCATTATTTTTCATAGTTTTGGGACTCACAGTTACTGGTCTCAGACTTCTGATAGAACATATTAGTTCCTTGAAATACTATCAAAAATGATGACTAGTGAGAGTCACTATACAAAAACTAATTACCAAGCAGTACTGAGGCATTCACATGAAGTAAAACAAGCACATGGCAATGCTAGCTGTATAAGAATGTCTTGTGCATGTGTCTATTGTTGGCCATAGAATGGGCTAACCATCAAACAGCTGAACATCGAACAATAAGCATAAACATTGAAAGTTCACTCAGCGAACTTTCATTTCATCGACAGGGTAAGTAATTTCTTGTCTAACACTTCCCCATCTCACATGCAGAAATGTTTCAAACCCCTTTTCTCTATGGTTGTGTGGTCTCTGAGTTAGTGTATGTGTGTGTATATATATATATATATATATATATATATATATATATATATATATATAGTACGGGTGGTGTGGGAGTGAAGCCCCCCACCTGGGTGGGTCTGAAACACTTTCATGTGTGAGACGAGGAAGTGCTGGACAAGTAGTTACTTACCCTGTTGATGAAATGACATTTCAGTGAGTGAACCTTTGATGCTTATTGTTCGATGTTCAGTTGTTCAATGGTTAGCGCATTCAATGGCTGAACATAGACCCCTTGAGCACCTGTGTGGGGAACCTTCCATGGCAGACACAAGATCAGCATTGTTCCTTATAGGACAGCATGACACAGGTGATGAAAACCAATTTGTATTAAAATATAACAAAAAAAAATAAATAAATCTCACTGTTAAGATGTACTGCTACAATGGCTGTCATGAAAGACGCTGCAACCTTCTGGTCAGAGTCAGGATATGATATGGATTCAATAAGCCTTATGTGAAAATTGAGTTCCGTGTGTTTGTTTAACAGTTGTTTAATCAACTTCGTTTGGTTGGATAGGATCAACAGGTGTGTGAGACTGCATAATATTCCCTTTCCTCAATTTTGTGCAGTTTTGGATTTAGTATACATAACTAGCAGACATTATAGGGGGCTTGCCTATTGTGGTTCTGCATTTTGCATGTCAGCATTCATTTTTGTTGACAAATGAAGGATAATACACTTCTGAGGGTAAAGGAAAAAGATTAATTTTGTTCTTTTTCCTTTTTTCTTCAAGAGCCTTCGTTGGTACTGCTGAATGTTTGAGGGTTTCACTAATAAATGTAAACCTATGCTGGTCAGGGAGTAGAACTGCAATAGGTCCCCATTATTAATCAGCAGTTTAGTGTTCCATTTTAAAGTGGCTCCCCTACTGGTTATCATAGCACATTCCCTCAGTGTATCCATTGGCCGAGCACAATAGCCTGAAGACTGTAATTAAAAGTAGGCTGTACCACAGTAGAAGATATAATGCTGTCTAATGCCACACTTCCCATCCTCAAATGGAATACACAGCATGGTTAGGTGCTGATATATGAATATGGGCTGCCTAGAAAGAAGGTAGTGATGAATCCTCCTGTCCTTTGGAAATGGGGGCAAACTATAGTACATGCAGCAGTCTTCACAAGAAGGTTGAACAACACATATGTACCACTGGTGGATGCAGGTGTGGGCTGAAGTCACCTGTACCTTGTTATGAGGAACGTTCTTCCTGTTGACCCTTACCATATCCACATTCCATGGTGTTCCACATTGTTATGGCTTATCAAACATTCACTGTGCACAATTTGGTTAACAGATAAACTTGGCTAATACCAGTGAATCACAGTACTTCATCAAAACAATGTCTTGTACACATATCTTTATACTATATCTCTAAACTGTGTAACTCAATACTCTGGTACAAAACCAGAAAATAACGGGAGCCACAATGGGGGACATCATTTAAATATCAATCATATGTGCTTAGGAAGGGGATAAAATTGCAGCTTTATATTAGCTTGTGTTTTCTGTAGCAAACAAAGTCTGAAATTCAAAGTCTGTCAGTATTTACAGATGGCAGTCCTCAACAATTCACCAGTTAGAGGCAGAAATTATATGCAAAATAGACCAAACATATGAGGCACAACCAGGGATGTTCTGCTTCATCAGGGACAGTTAAGAGCTATGAATCACACAGTTTACCAATGCAGTCAGCTTTCACATTGAAGTTTTTTTGTATATGTTAGTAAGTGCTGAACACTTTGTTCATTTATTCCACATTGTGGAGATAGAAAGATGTGGATTATGGAAGTGACACACATGCATTCCTGTTTTGCCACACTAACAACTTTGTTTAAGTATATTGGATTACCAGGGTAGTACACGGATTAAGATGGCTCACAGCATACCTTGCATCTTCTCTGTAAAAGACAATAGGTCTCAGCCAAATTTAATGGGGATACAAATGACCAGAACCAGAGATATGACCTGCTTACTGCTGTTCTATACTCACACAGTGGCTAAAATACCAGCTTGTGCAGTAGCATGAGGCTGCTGAAACATATGTACTCTACGACACAAATGTCTGTCATTAGATAAGGGCTGCAACCCTCACCAGTGTGACATTTTTTGAGGAACAGACCAAAACCCTGTAGCAAACCACAATCTCCAATTTCATAGAGATTCACAGTGTGAACACATACAGTGGTGCAGGCTTGTATCTTTTGTGAATTTACCTCCTTGAATCTTTGTGAATTTTTAAGTTCAGTGTGATATATTGTTTTTTTTTTTTCCTGTTAGCTATCTCTTTTATATTTCCTTTGGTATTTTCCATTTTCTATGCACTGTAGTTAAGTAAACTGCCATTTAACTGCATGCATTCCTCAGAGTACAGAATGTAGGTCTCCGTTTCATATATCACCCTTTTAAAGTATTCTTTGAGAGACAATTTACATTCATGTGCTGGCCAAGATACAATGGGAGTTCAAAAGCATGGATCTGAAGGGGGAATCAAACCTCTTTAGCAGTGGACGTTTTATTTTTTTCTAGAATCATGTATTTAGGATCTAACATCTGGATAGCTCAGGCAAATGCTATAATGTTGGTGGTGATTTTACTTTAACAGGCTGAAGTACCCGTGTTACAGATTGCTGTTTGGATACTTCTATACCTGGCTCAGAGATTTCTGATTTCGGAGCTATGAAAATGAACATATCTTTTCCATGTTGAGCTTTTTATTGGTTTCTGAAACTGCCTCTTGTTTTTTTTTTTTTTAATTTCTCAGGCTTTTAAGATTGTTTTCTTTTATCCTTTTTTTTCTTTTATCCTGCTTTTGATTTTGCTCTCATTCCAAAGTATGCCATTCCTTCTGCTTAAAATTCTCCTCCTTTTTTGAGTATTTAAACATTTCTTAGTTAAGTAAGAAAGACATGACAAGTACATATCACTTTACTGATTTCAAGCCAAGTGAATCTTAACATCTCGATGTGAGAGCTTTTGACGATGCATCAACAATATATAATTTACAGGCTTTATATATATATATATATATATATATATATATATATATATATATATATATATACACACACACACACACACACACACACACACACACACACACACACACACACACACATAGCCATTAGAGGTGGTGAGCATTGTTTTCTTTTTTGCGCTAGAATCTTCTACAAATGTGAAATGTGCAGTGGTTTGATGGCACTGGGTAGCCACTCACTTCTGCAAGGAATGTAAACGAATATGCTATGGGGAATTAGGATATCTGGTTGCTAGATGTTATAAAGAAGGCACTGTAAACTTTTTTGGTTCAGTATCATCTTCTACTATCTTAACTGGGCAGCTCAGTGGTGCAGTGGTTAGCGTTTTCACCTGTCAGCAAGAGGTTATCTGGTTCAATTCTTGCCTGGGGTGCCTACTGTGTGAAGTCTGCATGTCCTCTCCAAGTTTGCGTGGGTTTCCTTTGGGTGCTCTGGTTTCCTTCCACATTCCAAAGACATGCATCTGGAGTATTTCTTCCCAGGCCTTTGCTGAAAATAGACTCTGTCCCAGTTGGACTTTCCTGGTAAACAAATGTTAAAAAAAATATCCTGTCATCAATTCATCAGTCTTGAATCATAACAAGTAGTTTCCCATTTCTACATTGAGGAAATCATACCATGCCCATGTGCTCCCCAAGGGTGCACAACCCTAACTCTAGGTCCAAGACAAGCTGGCTATAGAGCTTTAATCCCCCCCCCAAACCTGGCTCCTCCAGTGCCAAGACTACTAACTGAACTCTGGTCATTAATGGCACAGTCGGGGCTCCATCTATTTGCACCATGGAGCCAGGCTGCTCCAGGCATGGCTAAAGTACACAAATGGTGGTATAGAGTCACATAGTTTTATTCCTTTCCCCTGCTATGGACCACATTGAGCTCTGACACTGAGAGGTAACACAATGGACAATGCAAATGATCATGTCATGGCAGCTCAACCCTACAATTGGAGGATGTGACCCCTGACTCTCCACAAACCTCCCAGTGTATGTGGCTACCATGTTCACCTCCCTTCACCTTGCCCCATGTTACAGTAATGCAGTCATCCATCACTGTGTCCCCCATCTGTGCAGAGTGATAATGACTGTGTCATACCCACTGCCTGACCTGTGTAGGTATGATGAAGTCCAATGCACAGCATGGCCACTCCATACACTGCCATGGATAGTGTAGGTGTGATAATGCATGTAACATTTTATTCTGTGTTGTCTGTGTCATGGCTGATAGTTGTGCATCAGATGCTCCCTCTTTGCCAGTGCTATAATTTTTTGCATTTACCTGGGCCTCATCCAGGGCATTGCTGTAGCACACTCCTCCCTCTCACTATTGATCCTGCTCTTCTGCCGCTCTTATGACTGTGTGGAAGGCATTGCCATAATGCTCACTTGCTGCACCATTTGTCTGCACAATGCTCTGTTGTGTAGCATGACACACAAAGCAAGGCTCATGCCATATATGCCTGGACTGCACTGCTGCCACTTTACTGCAGTGGCCCTCAAGACATGCCTAGGCATCAACAACATTCCTTTAGTAGCCCAAATACATATGCCAATATGTTTTACATTTATATTTGGACTCTAACATAGACTATTTATTTTGTGGTCTAGGGGTTGCATATCTGGGGCATCAACCAGGATTCTAGCATATATTTGGCATTGCCTGCAGCATGCAACATACAACATATATTATATTATATTTTGCCTGATGCTTGCTTGCATGGTTCCTGTGTATAGGGACTTTTTTATATAGCATGTGTTTGCATCTACCAAGCAGGTGACCCTTTATGAAGTAGCCAGAGGAATCTTTGGTATAGAACAGATACTGCATATGCAAATGTGTGAATCATGTAAACTGCTCAGGTGGTACATAGACACATTATAATAATTTCTTGGTCATTACAGACCAGCTGGCAGTTCAAGGAGTGGCAGACCTTCCTGTTCATGTGTCATGTGCCCTTTTGACTAGGTGGGACCTTGATAACAACATTTGATCAATCTATGGTTCCCAGGTTCTTTACTCTGCTGTCATAGGAAACCAGATATGCTCATCTACATGTGGCAGCACTATATGAAGGAAATGGTTTAGGATTCACAAGGCTAGCACCTGTGATATCATTAAGGTGTTCTATATAGGATGCTGGAAGCACCAGCACCTTAGGCATACTGCTCATCCCCCTTGATTCTGCTTGTGGGTGACACACTTCAATGAGGTCCCTTATAGTATCCCTGTCCACTCAGAAGCAGACTACAATCTCCTAGACTGTAAGCTGGTGGTATGTCAGCTGTTGTCTGTACCTCCTTCATTGGCATAGAAAGCCACAATGCATAATATTGCAATGAGTTGATGGTATGTCAGATGTTCACAGTATCTTAGTTATTGTTATAGATAGACACAATGCGCAACAATGCAGTAAGATGGTGGTCTGTCAGGTGCTGCCTGTACCATGTTCATTGGAAATGAAGGTCATGATGGACAACATTGCACTAGAATTACCCATTCTTAAGACTTAAACCTTGCTTGTGATATAAATAGGACCTGCTGGAGAGATAGGTATGTATTCCAGAGACTACCTCGTCTATGGAACAGGCTCCCCATCCATGTGAAGCAGAGTTCCTCCCTAACCCAATTCAAGTGCAACTTGGACAACTGGATGGGAAACCGGAAATTCACCCCTAGTTTGGTACCTATGTCTCTAATGGACACAGGTAACCTGTAAATGGTCCATCTCCCAGTCCTATGCTTACACTTATCAAGGGTATCTGAACTTGTCAGAGATTTGGGATGCATGGCTAGGTTTGAAAAGGCCCTTGTGGTTTTTAGCCTAGTAAGCACCTATGAACCTATGAACTTCCTTCTTTAGCACAGAAAGCTTCGGTGCACAACATTGCCATGAGATGGTGATATGTCAAGTGTTCTCTGTAGCTCTTCCACTGATACAGAGGGCCATAATGCACAAAACTGCAGTGAGATACTCTTTATACCTCATTCATTGGCATAGATAGCCATGATGTACAACACTGCAGCAAGATGCTAGTATATATTTACCTCCTTCACTGGCATACAGGGTCACAATGCACAATAATCCAGCAAGATGGTGGTATGTCAGGCAATCACTTTCACTACTTCATTAGCATAGAGGGGCCTTGATGTACAACATTAATGTGAGATAGCCATATGTCAGATACTCTCTCTACCTCCTCCATTGGTATAGAGGGCCATGATGCACAACATTGCAACAAGATGATAGTATGTCAGGCAGTCTCTGTACATCCTTTACTGGCATAGAGGGCACAATGCACATCACTGCAGTGAGATGGTGATATGTCAGTCACCATGATGCACAGCATGCAGGGAGAGGGTGGTATGTTAGGTGCTCTCTGTGCCTCTTTCATTGGCATAGATGGCTACATTGCAGGTGCCTGCACTGATGGTGGCTCCTAACACATGTGCTCATATTACTGCTGTTTGGCCTTTGCCATGTACACTAGTAATCACATTGTATAAGACAAGTATGTGCTGCCATGCAGTGTGGTCATTTTATAAATTTCTGCATTGCTCTGTTATTTTGGGGGCCTTCTATTGCATAGTATATATGACTCATTTTCATTGGGTTTGTAATTTCCATGTCATTATACAGTCATTAACATGCACTGCAGACTGTGCTATTAGTACTACTGCACAGTTGTTATATGTCCTTGACTTACCCACACCTGTGTTAATTTGCACAATGCAATATGCTAAATGCCTGTAAATCTATGCAAAGGAGTGAAGCTGGATGAAGGTGAAGACTCAGGGAAGGGAGTTTAAATGTAGGCGAGGAAATCAATTCAATGCAACAAACAGCTATCAAGAGAGAACAAAAAATAGGAGAATTAGGAAAAACATGAAACTGAAAACAAAGAACATAAAAATAATGAGAAGGAACTACCACACTGACAATAGTTGATATAGTTGTTCAAGATATGAGAACTTATGTAGAGTAGAGTGACTTATCTTTTGACCTTCATATGTCCACTATCTTAAGAAATTCCTTCTATATTGTATAACTTAGAAATAAAAGGATTGGATCTAGAGCTAGAGATGTCATTGCCCCCCTTTTACTCAGCTCCCTTTATAGGTTCATAGGTTGGTACTAGGCTATCGGCCCTAGGGCCTATACAAGCCTAGCCATAACAATTCCCTGGCTATTTCTTCCCACATTATTTACTTCCCTGAACCCCTGTCTAGCAGGGCAACTGATGTGATCCCGGGGTGAATTTCCTTTCTCCCATCCAATCGTCAAGGTTCCTTTTGAAGAGGGCCAAAGAGGTGCTCTGCTTGACATGTATGAGCAGTCTATTCCAGAGTCTGGGGAGTCTCTGGGTCAGGAATCTATCCCTCCAGCATGTTTTGTTTATTGTGATGACAAGGTTTCGATCCCTGGAGCGTGTGGCTCTGAGGGAGTGGGATTTCTTTAAGTGTAGCATGTCCAACAGCTTTGGGTTTGACATGGCCTTGTATGTTAAGCAGAGATCGCCTCGGAGTAGATGATATGCGACAGAGTATAGCAGGAGTTTCTTAAGGTGGTCAGTGTAGGGCATCTGCTTTAGGCCTGTGATTCTTTTAGTGAGGTATTTCTGCGGCCTTTCCAGTTGTTGCAGATGTCTTGAGAGGTACATACCAAATGGGGCGTTGTATTCTATAATGGGTCTAATGAGGGATGAGTACATCATTGAATATAATGCCCCCCTTTGTTATGTATCTGTTTATTGGGGACATTCGCAACAAAAAACTCAACAAATGCTTTGGCTAAACATGTATCTGATTCTGGTCATTGTTTTAAATTTACCGTTTTAGAGTGCATTGAATGTACCATTAGAGGAGGGGATATCAGAAACATTACTGAACATGCTGAACTTAGATTGATTATTTTATTAAAAGCAGATTTGCCCTCTGGTTTGAATAATAATATTTAGATCAAACCAATTTTACAAGCACATGGATTAAGGCATTGATTTTATAATTTTTTAGAATAGTCTTATGATTGGTTTTGTCCTACCACTTCTTGAGTAGCCATGTGACCTGATTGTTTTTTCTGACTGGGTAACTTTTTCTTTCAAAAGTGCTACTCTTTTTATGGAGTATTATGGTCTGAAGAAGTGGCCTCCAGCCATGAAAGTGCTTACCTTTTACTTGTTTGTTTTTTTTTATTGTTTTTCTATTAAAGTTTTATATGTGTCAGCCATGGTGGTCAAGCTTGTTTTTACCTGTTGGATTGTATTTTTATTTATTTATTTATTTTTATTTTACATTTGTTAATTGGGAAAGTCCGACTGGACACAGGTCCATTTTCAACGGAGGCCCGGGGAGAAAACCTCCAAATTACATAAAATGACAAGTTCTCAGAGATAGATATTTACATTCAGGAAGTTAATGTTTTCACGGTGACAGCATATTGCATAATTTAAAGGTAAATATGAACAATTTAGGGAAGACATTACATGATACATTCAGAAATTGACATGTTATGTATAGAACCGATTCAACAGTTAGAAAATAAAATAGTTGGTAGTGCTGTCTTATCCTGACAGTCCAATGTGTTTAATTTCTCAACTATTACATGAAGTACTGTAAGTAGCTTAAGGGATGACATTACATAGTACATTTAGAATGTGACAAATTATACATAGAATTAAATTAGTAGTTGGTGGAATAATGGTTGCTTGTGATGACAGTGAAATGCATTTTATTTCAAATAATCATGTTTGGACCATAATTAGGGTGCAAAGCTAGCTTTTGTTAATGGAGAGTATGGGAGTTATCTAGAATCCAGGTTTTTTATCCTGGGGAGATACAGGAGCATAGCCTGTTGTTCATGAAGTGAGTTTTAAGATGTTTTTTGAATTGGGTGGTAGAATTATTGGATATTAGTTGAGCAAGAAGGGAGTTGCAGAGTTTTGAAATAGAGTGGCAATAGACAGATTTAACTGCCTCGTTGTTATGTTTGGTGACTTCAAGGTGATTTTGGGTGCTAGATCTCAAAGTTCTAGCTGTGGTGTGAGGTTGTATAAGCTGTTGAAGAGCTGGGATTTTGTCGGAGTGATAATCTATTTTGTGTGCTAGTGACAGTTGATTTAGTTGAAGTAATTGTGGGAGTTCTAGCCAGTTAAGTTTTTGGGGGACTCACAGTGATGTGATCTGTAAGGTGACTCTGTAGCAAATCTTGCTGTCTTATTATAGCAGGTTTCTAGTTTATTTAGATCAGTTTTACGAAGGTTAATTAGCACAGGGGATACATAGAGTAGGGTAGATAGCGGGTGTGTCCTGGCTATTGTTGTTTTAGACTGCTTTAAAAGATAGTGTTTGCTACGATAGAGCAGTCCTAATTTTTTGCGAACTTTTTTTCTGGTTTGGGCAATGTGAAAATCAAATTTAAGGTGGTTATCAATTTCTATGCCTAGTAGTTTGGTGTGGGTGTTAGGGTTGATAGCAGTCTTGTTATTGGAGGTGATGGTAAAGTTTTCTGTTAGGGGGAAGGATCTATGAGAGCTGTAGAGGAGTAATTTTGTTTTATTTGGGTTAAGAATGAGCTGATGATTGGTGAACCAAGTTTTGGCTAGTGAAAAGCACTCTTGTGTTTGGGAGAGGAGGTGTTCAGGTATGGGAGTTGCACATATGATAGTAGTGTCATCTGCATATCGGATTAAAGAGGCTTTAGGTGTAGCAGATGGGAGCTGATTAGTGAAAAGAGTAAAGAGTAAAGGACCTAAGATGGAGCCTTGGGGTACTCCAATGGAAAAAGGTAGTAAGGAAGATATTTGGTTCTGCCATTGTACTGCCTGCTGCCTACCTGATAGATAGCTCTTGAACCATGTAATAGAGGAGGAACTAAGGTTCAAGGTAGAGAGTGAGTGAATACGTTTAAGGTGGTTAACCATGTCAAAAGCTTTGGATAAATCCCAGAATATAGCTGATATGAGTTGTCCATTATTTTTGTGATGATTAATGGTGTTAGAGAATGATGTGAGTACCGTGGTGGTACTATAGAAGGGGATTAATTGTGTTAGAAAATGATGTGAGTGTCATGGTGGTACTATGGAAGGGGATTAATGGTGTTAGAGAATGATGTGAATGACGTGGTTGTACTATGGAAAGGGATTAATGGTGTTAGAGAATGATGTGAGTGACGTGGTGGTACTACGGAAGGGGATTAATGGTGTCAGAGAATGATGTGAGTGCCGTGGTGGTACTATAGAAGGGGATTAATGGTGTTAGAGAATGATGTGAATGACGTGGTGATACTATGGAAGGGGATTAATGGTGTCAGAGAATGATGTGAGTGTCGTGGTGGTACTATAGAAGGGGATTAATGGTGTTAAAGAATGATGTGAGTGACGTGGTGGTACTACGGAAGGGGATTAATGGTGTCAGAGAATGATGTGAGTGCCGTGGTGGTACTACGGAAGGGGATTAATGGTGTTAGAGAATGATGTGACTGATGTGGTGGCACTATGGAAGGGGATTAATGGTGTTAGAGAACAATGTGAGTGACGTGGTGGTACTATGGAAGGGTCTAAAGCCATGTTGTGTAGATAACAATTTGTTATTTAGTAGGTAAGCTATGAGTTGTGTGTGTATTACCCGCTCAAGGATTTTAGATAAAGGCGATAGTACGGCAATAGGCCGATAGTTGTTGAGTTCAAAGGACTTACCCCCTTTGTATAGTGGTATGATATGGGATATTTTCCATAAATAGGGTACTGTAGATTCTGAGATGGCTCTGTTAATAAGGATGGTCACAGGATAGGCAATGGCTTCTATCGCTATTTGTAGATATTCAGCAGGTAGGTTATCGGTGGCCAAGGTGGCTGGTTTGAGTTTTTGGAGAAGTTTTAGAATGGTTTTGGTTGATACTGGGATGAAAGCTAAAGTGGGTGCTATTATCTTGTATTTCATTTGGAGTTGTTATTTTTGTTGTGGTGGGGTGAGTAGCAGTGGTTTGGTTATTGGCTAGGGCTTGGATTGTTTCTGTAAAGTATTTATTGAATTGGGTGGGGATATTGTCTTGGTTCTTTTCAGTTTTGGGGGTGGGGGTGGAAGATTTCTCAGGTTGCAATACAGAGTTTATTGCTGCCCAGAATTTTTGTGGGTTGTTGACATGTTTATCTTGAATATTTTGGTAGTAGGAGATTTTGTCTATTTTAATGAGTCTCTTTGCCTTGTTACATAGTTCAAGGTAGTTTTGTTTATGTATTTGAGTTTTATTCTTGTGAAGCTGTAGCCAGGTTTTGTCCCTTTCTTTGAGAAGTACTTTGGTGTTTTTTGTTAGACAGGGGGGCATATTTAGTTTTTATTTTAGTGGTTCTGGGGGGAGCATGGCTGTTTAGTATATTTAGGAAATTTGTATTAAAGTATATAACTGCTTCATTGAGTGTTAATTGTTTCAAAGGTGTCCAATTACAACTTTTTAATTCCCTGGTAGAGTTGTTGGGGTTAAAGTCCTTTTTATTTCTGATTTGCCGCAGTGTAACTTGGGTCATTAGGGGAGTTTTGCCTCTTAGTAAGTATGTTCGTTGGTGGTCGCTGAGGGTATCTGGCAGACATCCAGCTAGGGATATGAGGGATGGATTGGATACAAGTATCCAGTCCACTATGGATCGGTGTTTGGATCTTTTGTCGGTTCTAGTGGGGGATGAGATAACGTGGGTTAATCTGTGAAGATATGAGAGAGTGGATTTTGGTTAGAACAGTTTAGCCAGTCTACATTAAAGTCACCTTTTGTGGTAACTCGGCCTTCATTCATCTGGTATACTTCTATTTGCTGCTCAAGATTAAGAGAAAAATACAACATACAAAGGAGAAAAAGGAGTAAAGAGGAGCAGTCTAATAAAAAGTGGAAAAAATAGATATGAGCATAGAAGACAAAATTTGTGAAACATGTTTGACGGGTGGAGGAGATAGCTTACAGAAATAATAAGGGACTGGATTAGGACACAAAGGTTTGAGGTTGGGGAGAAGTGTTAAGTCATAATGTTAAAAATGGGGGTCAGATGAGAGGTATAGCAAATAAGAAGGGAGGAGCAAATTGACACAAATAGTGGGGGTAGTAAAATTATATCTGAAAAGAATATGTGGCAGCAAGAGGGCTGAGAAAAGGAAAAAGGTAGTCAAAAAGCTCTCAGAGCAAAAAGCAGAGGAATCAGAGGATGAGAAAACAAGGAGTTAAAGCTTCAAAGGAAGTTAAAGACAGTAGAGCTTCAGAGGCGACTGATATACGAAAAATTATGTAAGATATTGGAAGGTTGGAAGATGGAGATTTCTCTTAGAGGCTGACATAGTATAAGCTATACAACAACATAAATATAAGATGCTGAGCTCAGTAGAAGTCCACGTATCTTGATGTTACCAAGTAGATGTGGTCATTCACAAATTTGTCTAGTAATGCTTTAAACTTTTCTACGGCTTTTACAGCCTTAATCAAAACAAGTAGAGAATTCAAATGTGATACCTTGGTACTGTTGTTATACTATAATATGTCCTTCTTTTAGCAGTTTTTGGCTTACCTTCTTTAATCCTTTAACACTGGCTTCAATAACAGCTTTATTATACTTAACACATGACTCGTGATAGATGGCAGGGAGTACTATTACTGCTTACTGTGGACCATAACACAGTATAGAAGAGATCTGAAAGAAATGTTTAAGAAACCAAAAACCAAAAAGACCCTGAACAGTAAACATAAAAATAATAAAATATATAAATAAAAAGTACATGAATATAAAATACAAGGTGTGTGATTATCAAATATCAGGACCTTTAAAATAAATCCTGGGCCTGGTTCAAAATATTGTTACCAAAAGCCAAATCAAACATGTAGCACTTAAGAAATCTCTGAAAGCAGGCTTGACGAGAACACTTCTGAGGTTACCAAGGTAGTATGTTGCACAGGTGCAGTGCCCAGCAGTTAAAAAAGCAAACCTTAGGACTCCCCTCTCAGATCCCAAATTTCCTGCCGCTCTTCTTCTGGCTAAATGTTGCTACCAGTCTGTCCATCTGTCCTCTATCTGTAGTGCCCTTTTGGTCTTCTTGCATAATCTAAGCTTTTGAGTTTCATCAGAAGACATAGTAGTTTAGTAGCACCTAGAAATTCATACCAAACAATCCGCTGTCTAGTAGTAATGCCCTTCTCATTTTATTGCACCTGTCTATTAATCTAATGAAAGTTCTTATTATTGCTACAGTAAAAATGAAATGTAACTCTAGAATGTACTTATTTCCAAGATCTATCTCTTCTAGTTTTTTTTTCTTTATATGCAAATTTTTGTATCTTGCGTGTGATAGTTAACATTTGCTGTTTTGCCTTGCATTATATTGCAATATGATAATTTTTGTATCATGCATGAATTTTAAAAGACGAGACATTTTCTTTCTTACCTTGCTATTATAATTTCTACATTAGTCACAAAAGAAGGTAATTTATTGACAGTAATGCTCAAGTCCTTCTGCTTATTAACTAACTTGTTCGCAGCTGTATCCTTCCAGGTGTAAATCATATTCATGTTTGTTTTCCCACATCTCAGAGTAGCCGTCTTCTGGGAAGTAACTACTAGTCCTCTTCCAGCAGCCCACTCCTTAGACTTACTAAGGGTTTCCCTATGTTCTGTTGAGACCTACATGAACAAGACACACCTCACCGATTTTTCACAACTTAGAAACATAACCTGAAAAATATAAAATGTTTGATATATATATATATATATATATATATATATATATATATATATATATATATATATATATATTGTGTGTATACTTGTTTTTTGCAGTGGCTAAATCCTTAGTGCCCCCCCACCCCCACTTTATATACCAGCTCCACAATTGCACAACGGTGAGAAAACACTATAGTGCACCTCTGGCACAGACAGTACAAACCATGATAAAACAAAATCAGACAAAAGCTGCTAGCATGAAAATGATAAAGCAACATCTAGATATATCCAATTTTTGAGTCATAACAGTGGACACAGTGTTAACATCATCTGCATACATGGCAACGTCATCAATTTTTGTAGAAGTGGCACGTCACTTTTGTGGACTGAAAAAAGTAATGCCTCCAATGCACATCCACAGGCAAATCATTTACCAAAAGATAATCATTTATCATGTGACCAATATGCTGAACACTAGAAAGCTTCCACTAGCTCATCTTCTATCCAGAAAGAAGACCCCGCTGAGCTTGACTCTAGTCTGGCACTGTGAAGAGACATGAGAGGTGTAGAATAAGTGAGAGGCCTTGGCCACCAGTGAAATACCACTACTCTTATTGTTTTTTCACTTACCCGGTGAAGCGGGGGGAGGACCCCACTGGGGCTTTTGCTTCTGGCTCCAAGCACCCGGGTGTCCGGGAGCGACCCACTCAGGAGACAGTGTCAGGTGGGGAGTTTGACTGGGGTGGTACACCTGTCAAAGAGTAACGCAGGTGTCCTAAGGGCAAGCTCTGTTATGTAGAGGGTTTAAGCCCTGACTGGGACACAGATGACCTCAGTTTGAGTAGCAGCCTAGGTATTGAAAGAACCAGGCTGGGTAGGAAGGAAGGGATTGGTTAATGCTGGCTTGCTCATCTTGACAGAAGGGAGAGCTGGCTTTAGGTTGGCTGTGACTCCCATTCAGGTAGCGGTTTACATATAGTGTTGGTATTCCAAACCAGTGATGGAAGCTTTTAGGTGCCATGTATGTGTGAGCATAACACCCATAGGGGGAGTGGGCTGGATATCCTACAATTATATTCTGCTTCCCTCAGTTACCTAGGATTTTGGGTAAGGCTTATGTAAATGCCCTTGTAACCCATATCCAAAATAATGAGAGCTACTGATGGAGGTGGAGGCGGTGTTGTGTGCCGTATAGTCTCTGACCTGGGAAATACATGGTATGGATGCCACAGGGCCCTGGTCTGTCATGATAGGTCAGACTAACCAGGATACAGGTTGAGGGCATCCATCTCTGGCAGTGAGCAATTGAAGAACCGGACATGAGCATGAGCACAAAGTGCTCTCATTGTTGCCTGAGTGATGACCCCCCCCCAGATGACGCTTGTCGTAAAGATGATGGTTGAAGTCTTTCTAGAAGGAGGCTTTATGGTTGATTGGCAAGGAGCAAAAGCATGTTTTTTCCTAATAGAGTCAGTATTTTGTGTTTGAGGATCTATTTGGTGATGAATATATCCCTTACCAGATGAGTTAGAAAATGAAATAATGAAATCGTACATCAATGTGGACATTTTATTTAGGTTGACAGTTATGGTAACTCTGGTTGTGTGCTATGCTTTTTCTGAATTTATATTACAATTGTATCAGCTGAATTACTGAAATACAACAGTTACTAAGAAGCTCAGAGAAGGGAAAAAAAAACAAGATATCATCAGAAAGAAAGAAATATGTGACTGTCTTAAAAAACAGTCCATTTTACAGTTTTGAAATATACAAATACTCCACTGCAAGGACTCAAGTTTCTCACCATTTCAAGTGTTTATGGGCAGAAGGTTGAAAAGCAGTTTACTTACTTGAGTTGCTCTGCTTATGCCTGAGAATCAGCACACAGTAAATGAAATGGTAAAGGAAATGCTATAAAGAAATTAGTAGAATACGAGTACTGTTAGGAGGGCAACAGCAACCACCTACCAGTTGGAGACAAAACGAGAATTCAAAAGCCTTGGAAAAGTCCTCAGTGTGATGCTGATGTTGTTGGTAAAAAAAAAGGTAAACCAAAATCATACATACTTCATGCAGAAGATGCAAAGCTCTACAGAAGAGATCACAAACGTATGCATCAAAGCTGAAGTTTCAGAAAGTTGAGCAGCCTGAATTTCACAATCACTCCTGCTGCATGAAAAAAGAAAAATGTGATTGCCATTAGAAGCAGAGAGAGAGAGAGAGAGAAAGAGAGAGAGAGAGAGAGAGAGACAGAGAGAGAGAGAGAGAGACAGAGAGAGAGAGAAAGAGAGAGACAGAGAGAGAGAGAGAGAGAGAGAGAGAGAGAGAGAGAGAGAGAGAGAGAGAGAGAGAGAGAGAGAGAGAGAGAGAGAGAGAGAGAGAGGAGAGAGAGAGAGAGAGAGAGAGAGAGAGAGAGAGAGAGACAGAGAGAGACAGAGAGAGAGAGAGAGAGAGAGAGAGAGAGAGAGAGAGAGAGAGAGAGAGAGAGAGAGACAGAGAGAGAGAGAGAGAGAGAGAGAGAGAGAGAGAGAGAGAGAGAGAGAGAGAGAGAGAGAGAGCGAGAGATAGAGAGAGAGAGAGAGAGAGAGAGAGAGAGAGAGAGAGAGAGAGAGAGAGAGAGAGAGAGAGAGAGAGAGAGAGAGAGAGAGAGAGAGAGAGAGAGACAGAGAGAGAGAGAGAGAGAGAGAGAGAGAGAGAGAGAGAGAGAGAGAGAGAGAGAGAGAGAGAGAGAGAGAGAGAGAGAGAGAGAGAGAGAGAGAGAGAGAGAGAGAGAGAGAGAGAGAGAGAGAGAGAGAGAGAGAGAGAGAGAGAGAGAGAGAGAGAGAGAGAGAGAGAGAGAGAGAGAGAGAGAGAGAGAGAGAGAGAGAGAGAGAGAGAGAGAGAGAGAGAGAGGGAGAGAGAGAGAGAGAGAGAGAGAGAGAGAGAGAGAGAGAGAGAGAGAGAGAGAGAGAGAGAGAGAGAGAGAGAGAGAGAGAGAGAGAGAGAGAGAGAGAGAGAGAGAGACAGAGAGAGAGAGAGAGAGAGAGAGACAGAGAGAGAGAGAGAGAGAGAGAGAGAGAGAGAGAGAGAGAGACAGAGAGAGAGAGAGAGAGAGAGAGAGAGAGAGAGAGAGAGAGAGAGAGAGAGAGAGAGAGAGAGACAGAGAGAGAGAGAGAGAGAGAGAGAGAGAGAGAGAGAGAGAGAGAGAGACAGAGAGAGGGAGAGAGAGAGAGAGAGAGAGAGAGAGAGAGAGAGAGAGAGAGAGAGAGAGAGAGAGAGAGAGAGAGAGAGAGAGAGAGAGAGAGAGAGAGAGAGGGAGAGAGAGAGACACAGAGAGAGAGAGACTACAAAGTCATTCTCCAAATGAAGGTTTTCTGCAGCAAGAATTGTTCTAAAGTCAAAGTTATTTGTTTAATATATATATCCTTATGCTAAATTATCTAATTATGGAAGACTGCTGAAGAAAGCAGGCAGATAATATGGACTGTTCAATAATTAAACATGATTCTAAGGACTGAAAAGTTCAATATTAACATGCTTCTGAGTATGTAAAAAGGTTGATTTTGATATAAACAACCCATGACATGCATAGTATAGTGATAAGAATAACTTGCAGTGATCAGTGTAACATAATGCATGCACTTCATAGACATACATGCATGTTTCGATGTGTTTATACATATATGTGTGGATATGTATACGCATTTTTATTAACAGCTATCAAATCCCATTGAAAATACATCAGGTCTGAATGGAGAGATGATAGTCTTGGTGAGTACCTTCACAAGGTGGACCCTGTTTTTCACAAAATCTCAACAAGACGACACTGACATATAAACTGTATTTATATAGCATATATAATGGACAGAAGTAGGTCAAAAATTAAAAAAGAGAGCTGGGTGCACAAGACCCAGGATAAAAAAGTACCCAATCCTGGTAGGCGCACTGGTGCCAGGACTGGAAAAAATGACAGTGTAGAATCCTCAAAATATGGAAACATTCCTACAATGGGGCAAGGCCAGGCTTGGCCCAGGGGGAGGATGGCCCTCCTGTTGTAGAAGGAAGTAGCAGCCCACAAAAATCACAAAAACTGACAGGCCAAAGAAGAGCCATGAAGATGATAGAGTGGACTATTGAGGATAAGAAGGACATTATGTATTGTTACTATTATGCAAAAAGCCCAGAATTTCCAGGCGCGAGATATACAGAAAGAATCAGAGAGAAATTAGACAAAAGAAAAATACTTCCTCAATAAAAACTGTCAGAAGCTTCAAATAAAAGTTTGTGTTCATTAATACAACAGATTTGTGAAAAACAGTATATAGACCAAGAAACTTTGATCTGTTTGGAAAAAGAAGCATCTGAGGAAGTGCAAAAATATAAACAACAAAACCTAGAGATTTTTGAAAAGTATAAAAAAGAAATATGGACATGAGAGAGAAAGAGAGATTTGATATGGTGCAGTATTTATGCAAAGGCTTAAGCCAAATTAATCAATATAATGAAGGGACCCACAAAGATATTCAAAAAGAAATACAGGCAAAGGCATCTAGATATGGAACATTTCACAATAAAAAAATAATATCACAAACAGGGAATGTAGAAACAAAGATTAGTAAAGTAGAAGTTAAAAAAAATAGAAATTGAAGTTATGGAGTGCCTGTGAAGTGAAGGATTTGGTGAGAAGGTCTAACACAGGTTACATCACAGCATGATGGTACAAGTCCCCAGAGTAAGGAGAAACAGGAAGATCAGGAGACATCTGAAGAAGAAATATGGACATGGGAAAGAAAAAGAGATTTGATATGGTGTAATATCTATGCAATGAAGAAAGCAAAACTAATCAATACAAAAAGAGCAGCACCAAAGCTAGTTGAAGAGAAATACGGGCAAAGCAATCTGGACATGGAAAACTTTATAATATAAAAAATAAGAAGACAAAGAAGAAAAGTATAAAAGGAGATTAGTAAAGGAGAAGTTAAATAAATAGAAACTGAGATTATGGAGTACCTGCAAAATGAAGGATTCAGTGTAGAAAATCTAATTCAGAAAGTACCACAACAGGATAGAGCAATTGACATACAAATTAAGGGGAAACCAGTGGAAGAGGAAGTAGTCAGTCAGTTGCCATATGAAGATATTTTGGAGCCTTCCACAGGAAATCAGTATAAACATTCACTTGAAGTTAGACAGCAAGAGAAGGAACAGGAAATTGTGGAAACTCTGACGCAGTCAATGTTGAGGAGTGATAGGCCAGTGAGTTCCCATATGACAAAGCAACATCTAATATAGCCCCAGAATAATGACTGTCTTTATGGACCCACATAATATAATCTTTGCCATTTTAGAAATCAAGTATCACCTTCACAGAATATCACCCTTTATAGCTGAGATATCAATTTTCTTCAACATTTTAATCTGTTGGAAGTCTTACTATTAAATACAATGAAAACAAAACAAAAGTAGCATAACCTTGTCCCATGTATTATTAACTTTACAATGCAGAAATCAGAGTCCTGAAAATGAATGTAAATTGTCACCTTGTAATTCCCAACTTACAGGCAGCCTAAGTTCTTGGTTTGTTACCAATTATGGCCTTTATGTTGAGCTTCCCCTTCTATCATCAAGAACATTATGACTAACTGAATAATTGAACGAACACCACCCCAAACATTAGGACTGTTATATTAGCTTTTACTTCAAGAACTTAAAGAATGTGAGGAGACACAAACACAACTTCGCAAACCAATTAAATCCATAACATATATCAATTCTTATATCTATCTAAAAGCTAAACTTATTTACAAAGGCTATTTTGCAATAAGTTGCATAAAAGGAGTCATATCTTATTTTATTAAATGAAAACCCAAACAATTCAAATATATACCCGACCAATGGACTCCACAGACTCAAAATAAAATTCAAACATTTTTAATAAAACACATTTATAAAACAAAACAAAAAATATTAATAATGCCCTTTTTAAACATTTATCTTTAAGTAAGACTTGTGTTGGTTTTAAATTTGCCCTGTTAGAACAAATTAAAATTAACCATAGGGGTGGTGATATTAAATCTCTCCTTGAAGTCAGAGAGATTAAATGACAGATTAAACTGTGCTAATTTTCCTCCAAGTATCAATGATGTGATACATTTGCAAATAATGCTGAAGTGGAAATCAGAAAAATGTCTTTAAATATTATTTTTTAGAAGGATTTCTTATGTACATATGTTCATTTGTTCGTATGTGCTACTTAATTTTGTAGGTTTGAACATTAATTAATGTGTATTTTTGGTGCTTAATTGCCTTCTATGAGTATAAAAGGAGGGGTTGTGATATCATCAGTTAAATTCTGAAGAAGTCCACCTTAATGGATGAAAGAGCTTAATTCAGTATGTTTTATAAAAGTGTTTTATTAAAAATGTTTGAATTTTATTTTGAGTCCGTGGAGTCCATTGGTCAGGTGTATATTTGAATTGTAACCAGTCATTTTTCCTTTTATACCTAAAACATTTATTTTTTTTGTGGTTGGTTTGTGTTTCGTTGTGTTGACCCAAGAAACTATGTTTGTTAAATACAGGGAAATAAAACACTACTCATTCTGAAAGGAGAACATCCATAACTCCTCTTTGAATAATATGAACACTCACTCAGAAAGTAATTTGAGATAACATTTTCAGATACAAATCATAAACAGAGTTTCTCGTAAATCTATAACAATTCTCTAATTGACTTGGGATACTCAGTCAATTAAATGGCATCACCTTAAAGCAACCTCTATTTCAGTGTTTGTCTAAACAAAAGGGAACAATTTATAGAATAAATATAAGAAGAAGAGCTATCATAACATACTATGAGAGCATTCCCTTGCAAATCCAGTATGGAAATGTTGTTGTACCTCATAAACATATATCACATAGAATAATGTCACAAATCTATCAGCACTTAATGTCAGTTTCCTTTGCAGCCTACATATTTATTCTTATAGACACCTTTTACATGCTATAAGCATTACCTTTTAAGTCTGAATTGCATTTATCCATGCCTAAAGAGAAACATGTCTCTGTGCTTTTTTCATTTCACAAGACTTATCACTATCATCATCATCATACTGAATGTAACAATCATGCATTACCATCATACTGAATGCAACAAGTGTGCATCGCCATCATACTAAATGTAATAATCATGCATCATCATCATACTGAATGTAACAATCATGAGTCACCATCATACTGAATGTAATAGTCAGGCATCACCATGATATCGAATGTAACAATCGTGCATCACCATCAAACTGAATGTAAGAATCGTGTATCACCATCATACTGAATGTAGCAATCATGCATTACCATCATACTGAATGTAAGAATCGTACATCACCATCATACTGAATATAATAATTATACACCATCTGTGACCTTTTACCAGTCTTAGTGTCCCCTGGCTCTACAGCAAATTCAAATTCCTGTTTAAACCCACAAACAATTTCCACTAATGACTGTACATCAAAAAATCATTTCATTAGGGGAAAATACCTTTAAGATTGAATGGAACATCAACTTGAACTGCAATTTTCTACCTTGATATTTTCTCAGTTGCATAAATGTCTGTGGGGAATAATCCTGGTTAGTAAACAGAGCTCTTCCTTTTACTATACTTTTTTACACAGTCTCCATAATTGTGAGAATGTCTGCTCCTTCTCATATCATGATGATCATAATATGAGGCTTTTCCATAGTTCGATCATGCACTGATTATGGCAGAAAAATAAGCCTTGTCTATGCCTACAGACTTTTTGAAAATCCAGTCCAGCATTCCATTGTTTCTTTCATATTGTCTTCTTCTTCCCCTCAGGTATTCCAATCACTCTTAAATTTCATCTTTGTGACTTATATTTCATTTCCATTAATTTATATTTAGTCAGTAACAATTTCTCATATTCATAACTCATGTGCTGCAAAGACAAAAAGGCATCATGGTGATCATGTATCAACTCAGATTCCTCCACCAGTAATTGCTTCAAATACATAGTCAAATTAATTTTAGGTGGTTGTACCTCAAACAAATCAGTCTCCACCAAAGCCTCCTTACTCTTATGACAACTTTTATCTTAGCTTCATAATGATCATATGACTCTGTACCTCATAGTCCAAATCCGTGAATTCGTTCTCAGTTATCTCCTTCTCCTTTATTCTTAAAATCCTTTCATTCTATTGTCAACACTATGAAACTAACCCTCCTTTAAATGACTTTTCAGGAACTTCTAAGAATTTAGAGTGTGATTTTTATTCATGTAAATACAGTGCTAATAGAAGTGACTTAAGAAGATGACCAGCTTCCTGAAATAACATAGATTCTTCATACCTCATAGATATATTTTGTAGCTTTAAAAATGGGAGATATTACATATGGACATATACCTCTAAATGCTAATGCACACTGATTAGCATATCATGATACATGGAAGCTCTAGAGAATTTATGCTAGCAATACAGACCTCGTGGAGTTTAGACCACGTCTTTTCTTTTTTGTCTTATTTATTAAGCCTCCTAATTTAAAATGAAGAGTCTATATTGTACCACATTGCTTGATAAAACACCACACTATGAGAAGGGTGCTGGTTTGAGACAGGATATGCATAAAAAGAAATTAAAATGCATGGTCAAAAAGACCAGGAGCTCTGTTCTCAAGTTTAAGTAAAGGCTGGCCCGATCAGGGAAGGGGTTACTAACCCAGAACAGGAAGGAAGTGTAGATAGGTTAACTCCCATCAGACATTAAAAACATCTGCTGATAGTGACAAGAAAACTATGGAAAGAAAGCTGATTCAGAAGAGTTCAATGAGAACTGTTCACCATTCCAGGGTCCTGAGATAATGAACCAACCAGAAGAAGAACCAATGTATGTCTGGAGACAGTAGAATAATGGCTGGCGATGGATGACCATCTGGATATTTCTTCATATTATTTGTGTATGGACTCTGAATAGTTTGGTTATTTGGACATTTGAAATTTATTTTTGCATCAAACTTTGTTCCATTGCTTTGTTGCTTTGGTTTAGTATTGCTGCTGACAAGTGCAAGCCTACTTGTACTGCGGGCATTGTTTGGATGTTTCAGTGGCTCAGATGTGTGTATTGTAACATTGTTGTACTTCCTTAGTACTTGAATGGAAGAAAGTAGTTGTTTTTTCAGTATTTTTCCTTTGGACACATGGAATTTCCTTTGGATTTGTCAGGTCCTATGTACTGTGGTGGTGTTCTTCAAAAATGTCTTCTGGCTGTTTTCTAGAGTGTGAATGTGAGATCCCAACACTGAGATTATCATCTGGTGGACTGATTGGACAATGTTGGGGATGCCTTCAGACTTTGCATCTTGTATTTTTTGCTGATTTGGCATTTGACATCTAAGTGTGTTTTCTGTTACTTCTCCCATATTATTAACATTCTGGAGCTGCTGCTCAGGTGTAATAAATATTCGGAATCCTGGTCTGTGATTGCATAGCATTTCTGTCTTGGAATGTTAGCTGTTTATTTGAGCAACAGGATATCTGATTTTTATTTGGATGGTAATGATTTGGTATACTGCAGTACAATATGTTTGATAGTTGTTATGTTAGTCTTATTTTACTGCATTATTAACATATTTTCCTCATTAATTGCTGTGTATAAATTATTTTACCAACAGTTTGTTCACATTTTTAACTTTTCATAATTTACAATATTTGTTATTTTGTTTCATACTGAGTTACACCTTGGCTTTCCTTTGATTTTTATGTTGAAGTGCTTTTGGAAGTAAGCACTATAACAAAATCAAAGAGCAGGTGTGTGATGCCATAGACATATCATAGTCCACAACATTGCTCATGTCCTTAAGTGTGCCATGGCAGTAGGAACAACTTGCCTGGGTACATTCTTGCCTACAGGAAGCAAAGAGGGCCAAATCTGGGCCCCAATTTGAAAACACACCTAGGACACCAAGCTAAGATCTCATAGACCTTCTCAAACAGCAGCAGCAAATGGCAAGGGGATTTGCACAGGTCCTTGCCTAAAAAAGGCAAGAAACTGAGAAAGGCATCCAGAAAATGCAACAGCCCTGAGGGACTTAACCCGAGGAGGGAAGTCATGCCCTTTGGGAAGCCATCCCCTTGGAATCCTCAGATATGGTATAAGTAATCCGTCACACCACAGGGTGGACAGTACACAGATGTTTCATTCCCTTGTGGCTTGAGCCACGATGGATAGGAACTAGAAAAGCTCCAGATTCTGAGAAAACCTCAGAGGGGAACCCACTACTAGCATCAATAGTAAACCACAGCAAACAAGAAGGAACTACAGTTAGCACCCCTGATACTAAGTTACAAAAAATAATTCAAGCAGTGATCACTATTCATAACTTTGGAAAAAGCAAGAAGGAATGTAGCCCCAAAACTCCACATGGGACACAGGTGACACAAAGGCCAAGAACAGATGAGGGTTAAAAAGGTCATTTCTCACTCTTCTCCTGAAAATAAGGGAGTCTTTATTGCCTTATGAGAGGTTGAGTCTGGAGAGTCTGGAACTGTGCCTAAAGTTCCACATAGCAGAATCACTTAGTGAAGGATGCAAAAATGAGACAGAAAGAGGACCAGAAAGCAGCAGAGGTGACTAAGAAAAAGCATACCCATGTATACTGACTCTAAAAGAATGGATCTTTCACCCTGTGTGAACTATAAAAATCATATCCTAAAGAGCTAGCCCAGACTGGAGTTTAGAGACAGCAAGAACATTGGTAAAGACCACGCCTAGGAAATTCCAATTAGCACAGACAAGGGATCTGGCTCTACTCTCTCCGTTCACCTTGCGGGCTCACTCCGCTCATCTACCCTACCCCAATTCCCACCCACCCCCAGTGGTCCTACATTTATACCTCATAAGACACTCCCCTTTCCCTAATTATCCACTCACCTCATTACATTTCCATAAACACTGAATACAGACACACCCTTAGTCTCATTCCTTTTCTCACTACTTCCCCTTCCCCTAATTATCCACTTACCTCATTACATTTCCCTAAACACTAAATACAGACACACCCTTACTCTCATTCCTCTTCTCACTACTTCCCTTACTTCACTATCTCTCTCCTTCCTAGATCTCTTATCTATCCTATTTCTACTCTCACACTATTCCCCTTCCTACCATGCCTTCATCATACCAGCCTAAACTTATAAACCTACTCCTCTTCCTTGCTGCAACACACATACTACTTATACCACTTATGCTTACCTGGTATGAAAACTTACACATCACTAGATTCCTCCATCTTCTAAAACAAACATCACCTATCAATCAACCTACTAACCACAGCCATGCTAACATCAACTCTACCTCAACCTACCTCTCCCCAAAGTATCATAGGCTAGCCCATACTACTCTCCAACAAACTAGAAAATTACAATATACTCTCTTCAAACTCCTTAAGCTCTCACTTGCTCTTCAACAACACCCTCTTCTTCACGGTAATATTCATCCTAATCCAGGACCTAACAACAACACTCTACTAGATCCCCACCAACCCCAAAATACCACCCCAGTTACCGTTACCAAAACTACAAACTCCTTACTCATAGCTCATCTTAACATACAGAGCTTAAAAAAATAAAATTAGCCAACTGCATGCTCTACTTGACATACACTCCTTTGATGTCCTATGTCTAACCAAAACCTGGCTAAAGCCAGGAACAAAAGATAATGAAGTCATCCCACCAGGATACAATATAATAAGATTAGACCGTCCAACTAAAAAGGGTGGTGGTGTAGCAATTCTGTATAAATCTGAACTAAATGTATCTTCAGTAGACTTACACATACCATTACATAATCACATTGAAATCCTTGTCTCTAAACTTCAGCTTAATACTAGCAAATCTATCTACATAATTTGCTCCTACCTACCTCTAGGCAATAACATCAACACCCTTGAAGATATCCTATGCAGCCTCTCTTCTTCCCTGCCTCAAGAAACCATAGTACTTGGCGACTTCAATATAGACTGGAATTGCTGTACTTCTAACAAACCTTCAGTCCGTATAAACCTGTATGGCTTTTCTCAAGTTATCACCACCCCAACCAGAATCCATAAGCCCACTAATAAAGAGAGTACCTTAGATTGGATCCTAGTAAAAAAAATCCCCTCACTTATATAGCAGATACCCTTCCTGATAATATTAGCGACCACTTCCTCACTTATATAATTAGGCAAAAAACCTTCTTCCCCAACCAAACTATCCTTAAAACTATACGAAACAAAAAACACTTTAATGCTGTAAATTTCCAAAAAGAGCTACAAGTCTGTGACTGGTCTCCCTTAAAACAACCATACCTTGAGAAAGCAGTTTCCTATTTTAACTCCAAATTCTTACAAATACTGGAATACCATGCCCCTAGTCAATCTATTAGAACCAGAAGCAAAGCAGCACCATAGCTCTCTAAAGAGACAAGACACAAAATCCTATTAAGAAATAAGATCTGGTCTAAATGGAGATGTACTAAAAACCTAACCGATCCCCAGAACTACAAACACTATAGAAATGCCACAAAGAAATCTATACTCCTTGATAAAAAAAAAATACTACTTTAATCTCCAAGACAAACATCAATAAACCCCACAAACTTTCTGGACAGCTATTAATAGACTTTTACACCCAGGCCACTCCAAGACACCAAACCCCTCAGAATTTTCCTTAAGCACTCCTAAGGAGATTGCTGACACCTTCAGTACCTTCTTTACAGAAACTGTACAAGCTCGTGCTAATTCCCTACCTCCTGTCACCTCAACCCTCCCATTCCCCATGACTAGCAAACCCCTACCTTTCAAATAAATCCAGTCCCCACATCCTTCATCTTTACCTTACTTACTAAACTTAAACTATATACCCCATCCGCTGATCTCCTACCAGCTGAATACTTGCAAATCGCAGCTAAAGTACTTTCCTATCCTATTTCCATTCTAATCAACAGAACTATTACTGAAGGTTCCATCCCATCTCTCTGGAAATGTCACATGTAATTCCTCTTCATAAGGGTGGTAACTCAACCAAAATATCTAACTATCGCCCCATAGTCCTACTTTCCCCCTAACCAAAATAATGGAAAAATGTATCCACCACCAGCGACTAGATCACCTTCTCCAATATAACCTTCTATCAGACTGTCAACATGGTTTTAGGCCTTTCCATAGTACTACTACTGCCCTACTATCCTTCTCTGACTGCATCAGTAAGCATTGCAACAACAACAGGCGCACTCTTCATAGACCAATTAAAATCCTTTGATATGGTGAACCATCAATTACTACTAGATATACTAAAACAAACCCACTCAACATACAGGCATTACAGTGGTTCAAGTCCTACTTAGGAAACAGACAACAAGCTGCCCTCTGGGACAATAACCTTTCCGCTCTTCTTCCTATTACTCTTGGAGTACCACAAGGCTCCATCCTGGGACCTCTCCTTTTCTCTATTTTCATCAATGACCTACAGCTAAATATTCCTCAAGCTACCTGCATACAATATGCAGACGATTCCACACTAATATGTTCTGCCACCTCATCTGCTGAGCTCCAGACCATTATCCAGGCAGTATTTAACTCAATTGAAAAATGTTTTTTGCAACATTGCCTCCTATTAAACGACAAAAAAACTAAATTACTAATATTTACTCCCACTCGAAAGTCCTCCCTATTGATCTTACTGTTAAATCTAGCAATGGTACTATAATTACACCTGACCCGACCACCAAGCTCTTAGGCATAACAATTTAACTTTGACACACATATTAACACTACTATTAAAACTGTTAACAGAAAACTTGGCTCACTTTATAGGATAAAGTCCTTCCTCAACACTGAAGCCAGAACCACCATTGCCCATACCCACCTGATCTCTACCCTCCTCTATGCTTCATCTATTTATACAAATCTTTCCAAAACGAACCTAAACAAACTGGCAACTTCCTACAACAACATTGCCAGATTTGCTATGGGCTCATCATATAGAACCCATCACTGTTTAAATCTCAAACAGCTAGGATGGCTAGAACTCCAAAACCAGCTACTATTTCAGCAACTTACAATTACCCATAAGATTTTCTTTCATAGCAACAATACTCCTATTCTTAGTAGCATAGTCTCTCCTTATAGAAATCTTACTACCCTTCGCTCAGCAAATAAACTACAAGTAACCATCCAGAAATCCCTTAATAAAGCAGGGGACTCCCTCTTCTCTAATTCCATGGGTAAGATTTGGAACAGACTCCCCAGCAGCCTACAATTACTTTCATCATTACCACTTTTCAAGCACCAACTAAAACTACACCTTAAAGCACAATGGTCATGCCCATGTACTAACCCAGATGAACACTATTGAGTATGCTGCTTTTTCCCCTTCTATAACCCACTAATAAGCAAATAAACTCTCCTCTTAGTTAATTTTGTAGTTTCTTATTTCTTTCTTCGTACATGAAACTTACCTTGTACATTTCTAAAACTCTACTCCTGCTCCTGGCACTTTCATTGTCAGTTTTTGTATTAATACCAACCATGTTATATATGTGTACAGTTCTAAATAGGCATACTAACTAATTAGAGCCTCTCATCTCTTCCTCACTCTTCTGTATAACAAATGGCAAATTATGTACCTCAGATATTTGCTTCTCATACCACTGCATTGTCAAAACCTGCATTCATGTTTTTCTATTATGTTAGTTCCTTCTATGCTAGCCTACAGCAATAATGTAGTTAATCATTTTTTAGCGTTTTGTGCCTTTACTCCTTGAGGTTAGTTGTACTATGTTCGTCTGCAGCATTACTGTATTGCATTTTTAACATGTATTAGTTTTATGTTTCTGTGCTGCCTTGTATTCCTACTGCATTAGTTTAATCTTGGAGCTTATCTCCCCGGGCCTCTACTAAAAATGGACATGTATCCAGTTGGACTAGCCCGGTCAACAAATGTAAAATAAATAAAATAAAAATCTATCAAAAGATGCTTTACCTTGCTTATAGAGTAATGAGGAGTCCCCGTCATCTTGAAAGAAGAGCTAAGGACCACAAACAGGATAAAAAAAACAGCTGCTTCACAAAGAAGGGGACCTACATCTGCTTAGGTTGTTAATCACATCTTGAGAAGCCTGTCCAAAGAGCAGTTCTTGAAGGAGAGTCTAGGTTACATCAGCTGAGACAGTTCTCAAGGGAGGATAACCTCACCTATGTCTTTCTGCACAGGTATGTGCCCAAGCCTGCAGTACCAGCCACAGCATCTACACAATCCAGCTTAATAAATGATGGAAGGTCCCCTAAGCAGTCAACAACAGTGTTTAAAATATGTCCTCTTTCAACACTGACTCTTGGAGGTCCTTGAGCTTCCTCATTACTGTATCTGTCAGGAAGGGTTGGAATTTGGACTTATGAGACACATTGTTAGGAGTGTAAAGCTCCTACATGGCAGAATCCCAGAGGGATTAAGCTTTATAAAATAAACAGGCTGTGGGGTTTAGTACCTTTGGTTATCCAGAGACCACAAATAAGTTAGTTTTAGAAAGCTTCCTCCACAGATTACTCTAACTATCCAGTAGCCTATTTTGTGATTTACCAGCAAAGTAGGGCTGCTTCCAGGTTTTTACCAGATCATCCCTGAAGAATGCTTTCAACAGTAGATGACCGGGGGGGGGGCATCTTCCTGCCTTGAGTGCACCCAGGGGAAGGTGGGAAGGAGGCCAAAGTATGCTATACCTCATTTTTTTCAAGAAATCTGTTATATTCCTAAAATAGCAGGGAGTATTGTAAGAATTAAACCAGCACGGGAATAGAGAAACGAGATTCTGCCGATAAGGGTGCAGACAATAGGCAAGATGGGGCTGATATTTATTGGAGAAAACTGGCAAAGGAACCAAAGTAATGGGAGCAAATAACTAGAAAGGGAAAGGTAATAGAATGGGAAGATGCTAAGAATTTATTTCAACTGCAGGTTAAAGATTGCCTTCCCTATCAAGGATTGATATCAGAGTACAGGCAAAGAGAAGGAAATGGGGGGGGGGGTCTTAAATGAAAGACCAGTACTGGTAGAGTTTATAACAGAATCTAGAACAGAACCTGCCATTAAAAAGGAATAATTAGTAGAATATATAAAATATTGCATGATAACAATTAAGAATCAATCAGTGGAGCTTAGAAAGGATTGGGAAGTGAGATTGGATAAACAATTCACAAAGAGACAATGGGGGATATATGTATATCTCCCAAATATGCAATGAAGTCTAGAAGATTTAGGATATTTGCCTGGAAGTGTTACATAGATATTTTTGTATCCCAAGTAGACTGCAAATAATTTTTCTTCAGGTGGATACAAATGTTGGAGGTGTGACAGGGAAGAAAGATGTGGTTGGGAACATATTTTTTGGGAGTGTAATGAGTTGTCAGACTTTAAAGATTCCCTGCGGACCACTCTGTTGGGGATGCTGGGGGAGCAAATTGGATTGACTAGGGAGATGATTTTTTTGAGCTATGACACAGACTCGGAATTGCCCAGACATTGTAAAGCCTTGCTGAGTCTAATTACGGTGGCTGCCAAAAAAAGCAATTACTAGAAAATGGAAATCAAAATCTAAACTAACTTTACTAGAAGTAGTGACTATAGCAACAGAGATAAAACAACTGTAATTGGGATTTTTAGAAAAGGGAAGAAGCAAACTACATAGGAAAAAAATGGGAATCGAGGGAACAATATATGCAAAGCAGGAACGAGGTTTAAAAGAAGGCAGGATTTGAATGAATTGTATAATGCTTAACTGACAATGACTGGTTAGATTATAAGTGATGTATAATGCTTGCAACTAAAGTTGTGTAAATGTTTGTTTTTCATTTATATAAATGTAAGATTGCCTATGTCATATGTGATAATTTAATAAAGTTTTTTTTGTAAAAAAAAAATCCATAAACAAAACTCCATCTGGTGGGACATGCAAAGGAATGTGAGGACTCAATATTCTTTCCTGTCTCAGTGACAAGGACTTCACTTCAGTCAGACTGCCAAAGGGGGTCTAGGAGAAGTCCCACATTTTCTAACATTCCAGAACAAGAAATTTTAAGGATGCAAGAAGCGTGCCCTGGGTATCAGGCAGACCACAGCCCCATGTCCACCTATCTCCACCAGTGACTTTGAGGAGGAAAAGCCTGCACCAAGCCCGGGGCTGGCATTACAAGAAAGTCCATAAAGGTGACAGTCACTATCCCCAACTCATGCTCCATCAACAACCAAGTATTTCATGATTAACTCCTGTGTAGCAGACAGTGGTTTAAGTACACCTGATGGCTTCTTCAGTAATGGGACCTACCAATCCTATTGTGCCTGGGGGGAGTTCTAGTATAAGATGTCTTGATCCTGAGTAACCTAAACTTAACACTGGGTGATTTGAGGAGCCACTCCCTCAAATTAGGCAGGACAGCTCAAGCCAAAGCTGATCATCCAGGGCATGGGTAGAGAGCAGGAGCATCCCAGTATACATGTCATACTATGGGATTCAGGGACCACCTCTCCAAAGTGTCTGCTTTTCCTGCTTCCACAGACTAGAGCAAGCATACATCTGCATTTAAGCAGGACAGGAAGGCTGTGCAATATAGACTTACTGCCAAGAACGCTAGGCCTTGACCAGTTCTACCAACTTAAATTCCCAGTAAAGAAACTCCAGGTTTCCCCTCAGGCCACAACATGGATGATTCTACTAGTTCTACAGGAGCTTCTTTCCAGTATCCATTGTAGGATTCTGAGTTTCAGAAGACACAAAGAACTTATAAGGAAAATGCATGTGAGCAAAGGATCTTTTACCAGTGATAGTAAGCACCAAGATACGAACTCTGTGATCAGCAAAAAAAGAGTTAGTGGTGAAAAGAATGAAAGCAGACTAGGACCTATCATACTAATCAACATCTTTGCTCAAGAAATCTGGACAAAGCCAAAAATAATGTGGGGGAGGGGAGGGCAAAGAACCAAAATCAGGGACAATTTTTAAATATTACTTCAATTCATTTAAAAAGTTAATAGAACAAAAACTTTGCATCATCACACTTTTTCTGAATAATAACCAGTGTCAAATTCTAATGTCCTCATCCTCAGTGATTTACCAGAACACTGAACATTTTAGGAAGGACAGAGAAAAAAATCTGGAACAAAATCAAGGATGTTCTGCAAGTTTCGGGGCAGTTTAAGGGTGTAGGACCCATCACAGAGGGTTCTTGGTGTTTTAAATACGTGTGTGTGTGTGTGAGTGTGTGTGTGTGTGTGTGTGTGTGTGTGTGTGTGTGTGTGTGTGTGTGCGTGTGTGCGTGTACACACACACACACATACATATACACATAGATATCTGTATCTATAATCTATATCCATATATAGATTTAGATATAAACATACATGTGTGTGTTAGTGTGTTTTCTGCTACTAATTTATCGTTTCTGAACTCTAAAGCACTCACTACGAGAGAGGAACAAAAGGAGGTAATTAAAAACAATGGACAAGCATAATACTGATGGCAGAGTTATGAGAGTGTTGTAAGGGTGTTCATTGGTGCTGTCAATAAAATGTTCCATGAATTCTGGTCAGCTGAAACCAGCATTCTGATCAGAAAGTTTGTGAAAGTCTTCATGACTTATCTTGTGGTTTTGTTACCTTGAAATTCTTATTTTTAAGGTCATAACCTCTATAATGGGGATGAGGCAGGTTTTCCCCTAAAAAATGCTATTAATTGCCTGTATGGTTTACTGGCTCAACCATGTAGTCTCCATGAAAATAGAGAATCAATTAAATGTACCATATTTGTTCTTCAGATGTATTCAGTTAGCTTTGGGAAAATACCCTTTTCACCCTAAAATGATTATTGTCTAAAACAGGTAATGCAGCAAGTGCACCTTATCAATGATTTTATTTTACTAAGGATATGTAAGCACATGTGGACTACACAAATGTGTGAATAAAGCAACACGAATTGACAGTTATTTCAAAAATGTGGCCAGGTGCCAGTCAACAGAGCTGCTACCATTTATGTGTCTATTCTTTTGCTTCATGAATGAACTTTCAAAAGAAATTACGCTTTCCTCCACAAGATGGCAGCAGCAGCCTGCATATGAAAGTGGTTTGAGTGACCAAAGTACAGATGCAAACTAAAAGTGCATTAGTATATCTCAAGTCTTCTTAGATACTCATTGTTTGTTTTATCTGTGTGTGGCTCCTGAACTTTAGGTCACTGTTGCTAAATACAAATGTTAGTACATTTTAAACCTGATAACAATTTGGTTTAATTTTAATAAATACTGGGTGTTTTCACAGAATCAGAGATGATGATTATTTCCTATTCAAACTTCCACTGTGGGAATATGTATACTCACAAAGAAAAAGGGAAAACTAGTGGTACAGGAACAATATCAGCATACAACTTGCTAAAACAGACTGTTGTCATAAATACTAATGTAAGAACCATGTTAAAGATCACCTTGCGTTTTTATTAAAAACAGGAAAACAAGATTCAAGCTGGTATTGCTTGTTTAACCCATGGTTTATTAAGTTAAAACAAGTGATGAGCATATTCTCCCTTGTCAGAGCTTCCGCAGATCTAAGTTATACATATAAGGAACAAGTAATATATACTTTTCTGTTTTCCATATAAAAAGCCATGTCAATTAAAATGAAGGCAATAATGTAAGAGCACGTAAACAGATCACATTGTCACAGTGATTGGTACACTGGTACATACTTAGTTTGCATTTTTATTGTGATTGGTGCTGTTTACTCTAAGTAAGTGACACTGATTGGAACAGTGGTACATACATAGTTTGCATTTTTATTGTGATTGGTGGCCATGGAGGTGCACCGGTTAGCGTTGTCACCTCACATCAAGAGGTTTTCTGGTTCGATTCTCAGCTGGGGTGCCATCTGTGTGGAGTCTGCATGTCCTTCTTGTGGTCACGTGGGTTTCCTCTGGGTGCTCTGGTTTCCTCCCACATTCAAAGAACTGCAGTAAGTGGATTGGACACTCTAAACTGTCCGTAGGTGAGAGTGTCTGTGTGAGTGATCGCTACGAATGAACTACTGCAGCAGGGCTAGCCACCTCCCAGTGTAAACCTCAGCTCAAGATGATTGTCATTTTTGATGTGACACCCCGACCCCATGTGCAAAATTGGGAAAGGGGTTGAGGATGGATAGATGGACGATGCTGTTTACTCTAAGTAAGTATAAAATCACGGTGTATCTGGCTGTTAATCAGTATAAGTACAATGTTAAATAACAATGTAATATCATTGTTTTTGATAAGAATGCAAGGCAATCTGTACCATGGATCTTACATTAGTATTTATGACAGTCTATTTTAGCAAGTTGTATGCCGGTATTGTTCCTTCTGTACAACCAGTTTTTCCTTTTTCTTTGTGAGTATACATAGACCCACAGTGCAAGTCTGCTTAGGAAATAAGTTTTCCCTTTCCTTGGTTTGTTCCTCCTTAAGGAAAGTCTTTACTACCCTAAAGGCTGGAAACCTACATTTCCTCAGTACTAGGAAATGTTGTCTGATTATGTACACACACACACACACACACACACACACACACACACACACACACACACACACACACACACACACACACACATCAATAATATAGATATTTTATTTATGCTCATGTTATGCAGGTCATCAGAAAATTTATAAATATAATTTGTATGCCAAAAGGTATTTTATTTACATATATATATATATATATATATATATATATATATATATATATATATCTGTATTTGTTAACAACTGATTCATGTGAACCTGTTTTAGGCTTAGCCTGAACATAAAGAAGTACTATAATGACAACATCTAAACTGTATATACATATTCAGTGACATAATAGCAGTAAATGTAGCCACAGCTGCACATTTCTTCAGGTATATTGAGATAACAGCAGGTACACCCTAGACATTTGAAAGGAACAGGAGCATGTACCATTTATAGGTTTTAAAGTTATTTGTAAGATAAATTGTTTAGTTTTTGTATAACTTACGGAAGACAATGATCTAATGTAATAAAGGAATATTATATTCAGGAAGATATTTCATGAACTGAAGAGATTAGTGGAAAAGAGACAGATAGACATAGAATGACTTGTGTAACGGGATACAGGCAAGTTGAGAGGGGAAGGATATTTGTATTAGAGTTATGACTACAGTCATTAACAAGAAAAATTTTTTTTTTGGCTTGTCTAAAATCGCTGCTTGAGTAAAGTAGGGCCAGGATTCAGAAACTTCCCTGGCCATGAGCAGTAAGGTTGCAGCAAAAAAAGCCTGTTAGCTTGATTGTGGAAACTAACAATATATACATTAGTTGCAATGAGGAAAGACCTCATTATCAGCTAATAGGCATATCTCTGAATCACACATTGGTTACCTCAAATGCTAACAAGTCCTTTTCTGCTGCCCTTGCTGCTATCACCACTGTCAGCTGTTGCATCATGTCGGCACAAGCACCCCCTTCATTCATTCCCCACACACATACAAACACACACACACACACACATACACACACACGTTGTACAGTAAATCAGTAATGTCAGGCACTAGATTTTTATACTTTTGCATGTCTGTATTTCATGCAGCAAAACTTGATTTCAATTTTTTAAATGGATTAGGGTAAAAATAACAAGTGCCCCTAGTGTCTAGTGTTCCTCTGTAAATCTTTTTTTTTTGCAAAACTTGATTTCACAGACAGTTGGTAAAGCACTTACTGCAGGCATTTCAGGGGGAAGAGCACAAGGCTAATCACCATATGTCAGTCTCCCAGAATACCTTATTAGTAACTGTAGTTGGCCAAAGAGGCAGCCCACAACAGTGTTACACCTCTATGAGGTAAGCACTGCAGGAGGACTGCCTAAGAATTGGAAAATGTGACAGCCAGCAGTAAAAAGAGCTTACCAGTGGCATTAACCTTTTTGAGTCCTACCCTAGGTTCTTAATTTGATGTGACGTGTTGTGTTAAGGTGGCTATGGGGTTCAATATACTTAAACTGGTTACAATTATCGGTTTCTTGCAGATAGGATTTACATTTTAACTAAAATGTTTGGTAGTTATTTATGTTTCATGCTCCAGTTTGGATGGATTCCTGGATTTTAGGGCGAAGTACTGGAAAGGAGTGATTAGTACAATTTTTTGTATAGGGATAAGAAGTGGGGGTGCACTCTTAGTGTGTGAGCAGAAGTTGTAGGTTCTTTTTCTTATGAGAGCAGAGGTTGTAGGTTCTTTTTCTAACTGAGAGTATACAAGCAAGATGTCCAAATGAGTTAAGCCTGAATATAGCCATAACTAAAGCAGGGCAAGGCTGGGTCTGGAGGGCTGCCACAGACACAAGTTGTTAGGGGGCACAAGTGGTAGCTGCCAGTAGGGCATAAGTGCAGTACTGGCATTGTTTTAAGAAGGTAGGCGATAATGTGACTTCTTAAAGAAATGCCGAGACTGCATTCATGGTGGATTTTCTTAGCATGCTCTTGGGTCAACAAATTATATACGTGGTAGCTTGAAGCCAGTTCATTCTTTTTATTATTATTATTATTATTGTTATTATTATTATTAGAATGCTTTTTATTGAAATTTCCTTTGTAGCTCTGTCTCTCTGTTTCTCTGTGGTTCTGTTACGCTTTTGCGAGACACAGGAAAAAACTCCGAGCTGTCTTGCTAAGCCAGTTTCAATAAAAAGTATTCTAATAATGAGAGAGGGACAATATTTTAGTCTTTAAATAAAACATTGTCCGTCATTAGTGAGACAATACACACACACACACACACACACACACACACACACACACACACACACACACACACACACACACACATGCACACACACACACACTCTCTCTCACATTTTCCTACATCATATCCTCCACACACAGATACGTGTGCACACACTCCCAAAGTCCCCCCCCCCCCCACACACACACACAGACACAACAGCTGTGGCCTCCGGTAATCCCATCTGGAAAAAAAGAAACATATATTCCTAAATTAAGATCTGTCAATTTATTTGGTCAAGACTTCTGGGCGAAGCCAAAAATAATGGTGGGTAATATCAGAAACAATTTTTTAAATATAAATAACTAGTATATGAACAACGGTTAATATATTCCAAGCAGCACTTGACAGAGCTCAAATATCAGTATATTTGAGGTGTGTGGCCACGAAGAGCACTGAGTAGCAGCATTTCTCTTCAGCTTTGTCTCTTCAGATTTTCTATGACAGGAATTTTTTGAAAGAACTATCCTAATTGTGGATATTTTTTAAGTTTTTTATTCCTCGTGATATAAAAAAAGATAGTAATTTTTTAGAATAATTTAATTTTTCCTGTCAAAATTTCTGTGATACCCTGATCTTTACCAGTTAAAAGATGAGCTTCTCTAAAACAGCACATCAGGATGCTACCTTTAAAAAGGAAATACAATCCTTGCTGACTAATATACAAGAATTAGCCAGCAAAATTGACAGAATGGACTTGTAGCTGGATGATTTCAAGGAGAGATGTACACATCAAATGGATACTATCCATGAAGACTTAAAACAACAGAAGGAACAAATCTTGGGAATCTAAACAGCTCTCGATATGGACACCAGAATTCGGGAAAGTGAACATAATATTGAATTTCTTTTAAGACAAAATACCCAGCTGCTATCAAAGGTAGATGATCTTGAAAACAGATCTCACCGCAATAATATAAGAATATTTGGGTTACCTGATAATATTGAAGAGAATAACATAGAAAAGTTTTTAACATCGTGGTTGCCAGAAATTTTGAAACTTCCTAAAGCACTTTCCTATGGTATTGAAAGGGCACACATCTCCAAAACAGCAAAACTAGTTCTACTAAATCTGTGATTGTTAAATTCCTTTCATCTCATGATAAGGAAATAGTACTGAAAACTGCCTGGGCAAAATCACCAGTTAAGGTAAAGGACAATTTAGTACGCTTCGATAATCATTACTCACCAGCAGTAATCTTCAAAAGGAAAGTCTTTTTGCCCTTAATAAAAGAATTTAAAAAGAACCAAATAAAATCTCACTTATTATTTCCAGCAAGGTTAAAAATCTTTCACCAGAATGCAACTAGAATTTTGAGGATTTAGACACAGCTCTTTCTTTTGTTAAAACAAATACACTTCTGGACAAACTTGAAGAAATGGAATGGGCTACTGCTAGTCTAAAGAGGTTGCCAGAAAATGGAACATGGAAAACCTTTGAACAAAAGAAGAAACTTAGAAAATAACTAACATCAAATGCATATCTTTTTATTTGCCTCCTTTCTACATGTAAGTGACCCCAAAAAAGTCCGGGGAGATGAAACTGGATCAACAGGTAAGATCTGTGAACTTCTTTTTGTTCACAGATAATTCATTACTGCCTTTTATAGTGCTGTTGGTGATGGTATAATTTTATATTTAGTTATTGCATTTTACATTAAATGATTAATAGTACATTTTCTCATAGTATAAGTAGTTAAATAAAACTATTTGGTTGAATGTTATATCTGTGATAAAGATTAGTAGTTTATTTTAATTGATTTTAGTAATATTAGTTTATTTGGCACTTATGTATTATCACAACCACATTGTCGCGGTTGAGATAATACACATGATGGCCTGAAAACGAGTGTTTGAAGTAACTTAAACTGTTCTTTTACATGATTTGTGTCTGCTTAGTTTTGTAGTCAAATTAAATGAAATGATGTTTGAAGATTTATGATGTGATACTACCATATTTCATTTTTGCAAGAACTCTATTATCATTGTGTTGGTTACTGCAGCTTCTGGAAGAAAGCATGTAAGCGTAAGGATTAGCCATGTTTGAAGTAACTTAAGCTGTTCATTTTCATAATTTGTGTCTGCTTAGTTTTGCAGTCAAATTAAATGAAATGCTGTTTGATGATTTATGATGTGATAGTACTGTATTTTTTTTTTTTGCAAGAACTGTATTGTTGTTGTGTTGGTTACTGCAGCTTCCGGAAGAAAGCATGTAAGTGTATGGATTAGCAATTAAGAAAAAGCAAACAAAGTCAGAGAGGGAAGGGTGATTGAGATTAGCAGCACAGCTATGTTTATGTTTACATCGATTTTTCTTTCACAGTGAAGGTTGTTTTAAGAAGGGTTATCAAGAACAATAGCAAAAGTTAGCGTCGCTGTGGCTGTAAGCACTGTTAATGCACAAATGAGATAGCTCCACACATGCTGGCAGTAAAGTGCATACAGCCACAGCGACACTAATTTGTTCAACTGTTCTTGCAAACCCTTCTTAAAACAACCTTCACTGTGAAAGAAAAGACAATTCCTGAAATTTCTACAACATTAACGGTCAGGTTTCCACATCAGGAAGCAAGTGGTATTATCACGAAATGTGGTTGCGATAACACGTAAGTACCATTTATTTTCTCATAGTATACATAGTCAAATAAAAATGCTTGGTAGAATGTTGTGTTTATGATAATGATTAGTTGTCGCTTTTAACTATATTACTTAGTGCTTATAGATCTGATGCCTCTTCTTTGCTTCATTACACAATCCGGTTTGTGAATAGTAAATGTAGCCCTTTGTAGAGATATTGATGAGATGTTGTAATGGTTATGTTGTATAGTGCTGAGGTTGGTTGTCTTATTTTGGTGTTCAATATTTTTAATAGTTTTCTTTCTTTGGTGGTTTAATGTTGTCTGTATGCTTCTGTGTACCCCTTTCCCTGCTTATGGTCATGCTTATATAGGTTAGGTTCATAGGTTCATACTAGGCTATCTGCCCTAGGGCATTTATAAGCCTAGCCAGAGTGTGTTTGGCTTTCGCCACCCATTTTAAATTAATTTTGCTATGCCCTTTTTCGAGGTTAGTATACTGTGCCTCTGTCTAACAGTGACACAGAAGTGATACCCAGGGTAAACCTACGATCTCCCATCCACTCATCAAGATTCCTCTTGAAGAGAGTCAATGAGGGACTCTGCCTAACCTGGACTGGGATTTTATTCCAGAGTGAAGGGAGCCTCTGGGTTATGAATCTGTCCCTCCAACATGTCCTATTTATTTCAGTGCTGAGGTTCAAGTCTCTCGAGCACATAGCTCGATGGGATTTGGATTTTCTGAGGTGCAGCATGTCCATTAATTCCGGGCTGGACATGGCTTTATACGTCAGGCACAGATCGCCTCTGAGCAGGCGGTATGCCACTGAGTAGAGCTGGAGTTTCTTTAACCGGGCAGCATATGGCATCTGTTTGAGCCCTTTGATCCTCTTGGTGAGGTACTTTTGGGGTCTTTCCAGTTGCTGCAGGTGTCTGGTAAGGTACAGCCCAAAAGGGGCATTGTACTCAATTATGGGCCTGATGAGGGATGAGTAAAGAGGCACGATGACCTCCCCTGATCTAGATGTGAATCCCTTCATGATTAGGTGGGCTATATAAAATGTTTTTCTAACCACTTTGGCCACGTGGTTGTCAAATGAGAGATTGCTATCAACTTGGGTCCCCAGGGTCCTAATTACTTCTTCTGTACTTAATGGATTACCACCTATGTGGTAATTTGTGGGCACTTTGTTTTTGCCAAAGGGGATGACTATACACTTTTTGGTGTTTAGCTTGAGGCCATGGCTCTGGCACCAGTTGTCTGTTTCTATGAGGCCCTTTTGGAGGATGCTTGTGTCGGCTGGAGAGTCGATTATGGCGCCCAGTTTGCAGTCATCTGCGAAGTTGGTAAGCCACAGTCCTTCCGTGTTGGCCTGTACCTCTGAGAAATATATACCAAACAAGAGAGGTCCCAGGACTGAGCCTTGTGGGACGCCACTTGTAACTGGTTTGGAGTCTGACATGGCTCCAGCAATTCTAACCATGTGGGTTCTGTCCTTGAGCCAGTTTGCAACCCATCTAGTGACATAGGGGTTTATATTTAAGCTGGTGAGCTTATCTATAATGCCCAAGTGGGGTATTGTATCGAAGGCTTTTGCGAGGTCCAGGTAGGCTGTGTGGACCACCTTCCCCTCGTCAATGGCCTTGGTGACTGTTTCAAAGAAATCAACCAGGTTTAAGAGGCAGGATCTGCCCTTAACAAAGCCGAACTGGGTAGGATCCAGTGTCTGTAGGTCCCCAATATCTTTATTTATGAGGTCCATGATGATCATTTTCATAGCTTTGCAGACCAAGCTAGTCAGGCTTATGGGGCGATAGTTTCCAGGATCCGTTGAGGCACCACCTTTGTGGAGAGGGAACACTGTTGCTGTACGCCACTCTTTGGGTACATATCCTGTAGTAAGGCTGAGATTGAACAGTAGTTTTATGTTTGGGTTTAGCTCTTCTTGGAGTTCATGTAGGACGCAGCCCGGGACACCGTCTGGTCCCATTGATGCTGTGTTTTTTGCTTTGGAGAGGGCGGCTCTTACCTGAGCATTATATAACATTATTTGAATGATAAATAGTGTTTTTTGTGGCATGATTTCATTAATTCTAAAAGCTTTGCTTTACTTGTGGTTGCTTTGGTAAGCTTTAGATGTTGCTATGGCAACACGGTTTTGGGACGGCTTTGCTGTCATTTTATCAGTTAACAGTTATACAGCAGGCCTGAGTCTTTAAATAAAAGCTAAATGAGTTTACACTCACAGTTTCCTGCTGAAAATGATAAAAGGTGTCTCCAGAGGTCGAGAATAACTCCACGAGATGCCTGTTGAGCCGAGGTGCCCGTTTTTCACATCATCATGCTGTTTTTGAAGCTTAATTGAACTCTATACTGTTCGGCCACTAGATGGCAATACTGGATCATTTAAGCGCCCAGAAAGCATACAGCAAATGCTTACAAGTCTGTGAGTAGCAAGACTTAAGAAATTTTGTTTCAAATGAAAGGGACAGTTATAAAATAGTATGTAAACTTGTTTTCACCCTATGTAAACTGTGCAAAGTAGCTTTCTTTTAACAGTTTATTTTTAAAAGCATATTCAATTCATTTAGTCTCTCTAGTCCCCGAACATAAGGAATTCAGTTGGAAATACCGCATGTATTCAAATCACAGTATTTTCTATCCTATCAGCTATAGGCTGGATTAATGTTTTAATGCATTGCTGGTTTTCAGGAAATGCAATTCTTTATAAACAAAGTAAAAAGAACCCTGAATGTTACATAAGCAACTAGAAATATGATAGTTCCAATAAGACAATGGCAAATTCACATTCTTTTCTGCTGTAAGACTAATAGTAGATCATTTGCAATAGTTTAGTGTGGTATGGTCCTTAGGGCTACATCTTAAGTGTACTTTCTGGTTATAGATATTTGATTTATAAGCACTCATATTATCATTTACTTGTAACACAGCTAGTCAGAAGTGCAATAGGCTTTGATATCTGAATACATACCCTTCACATATGTTACAGAATAATCAGTTTTCATTTAGTCTATAGGAAATTTTGTATAGGATAATACACTATTTATCAAATCCAAATAAAACTACTCTGACATGTATATAATGTTACATGATTAAAACTGTATTTTTCAACTTACAGATGATAATAACTTTCTTGGAAGAAAGAGAGACCTGTTATGTGTATGTAAGGTAAATGGGGTATATTATAGTTTAATGACAGTACTAAAATATAGCAAAGAAAAAAGCTGACTATTCATAATTATTACCTGTAAGTTAGTTATGATAACGTTTACTTTGTAAATCCCTTTTTTGCTTCTTGGAACAGCAAGCTTGTCATTTATTTGACTTTAAATATATATTTTAGTTATTAAGTTTATTTGTTAACACAGCATTGTCAGTTATATTCTAGTTTATTTAGAGAAGTTCTGAGCATAGACTAATTTTATAAGTGATATTTATGTATAAATAGTTAGCAAGTGTTCTGATAATGAGAATAAAACATTACAGTTGGTAAGAACGTATTAACACATAGATTACATTCTGAAACAATACATAGACACTCCTAATTCCAGCAGATGAATATTGTAACCTCAGACATAGTATTCCCAAAGCTACTACTGGTTTTTAAAACTTGTATCTGAATGGTTGCCTTTTAAAGCTATGTTATCATACAATAGTTACACCCCCCATCAATAAAATAGTAGTCATGAATCATTAAATCTTTCATGATATAGCTAAAGGAAGTAATCTTATTGCAAGGAATGAATTTCATACAATTACTTAACACATGAGCTAATATACACAGGCTTTTTTTTGTGCTGTACAGACTTCAGATTCCTAGGTACTGAATTCTAATTTGTATTTTTTTGGCTAAATTATGTGTTATGTATACAACATAAATATAAACAGAACCATTCTTTTTGCAGTATTATATTTTATTAGTAGTTATACTGATGTTTGTTAATATGTTAACATTTATAAAGTGTTAGATATGGTTGCAAAGATTTGTTAGTTATATATCTTACAAAGTGATTTTTATATGATTATTTTATATATTATTAACATGAATAAGAAGCTAAAAATTGTTTATTCAGAGTAGATATTTCTCAGAAAGACGCTGATTAGACATTGCTACTGAACAGAGGGTTAATCTGAGTGACCATATGTCACTTGAATTGGGAGTATTATACTCCAGAGTGGTTAAAGGCGGTTATGAAGTTATCAGTTTAAGTTATAATAGTTTACTATTAGCTTTCTTGGCATTTTCCACAATTCTTAAAAGAGTAATTCTCAAAAGTCTACTTTTTTTCGATGTTTCCACATTACTTTAAAAATAATGTATCTCTAGGTATTCCTTTTATTTACATTAATAATCTATGATTTTGGTCAAAATATTTCTCTTTCAACATCATACTATTGAATGACTTCATTAAAGAGTATTTCAATTAACATTAATCGATTAAATAATCCAAATAAGAGGGGAAGGTTCTTTAAATATCTCAAACTGCATAAAGTTCAATTAATATTCTTACAAGAAACCCATTTGAAAACAGAGGATGTACTTAGATTAGATACTAAATCATATTCAGTGTTAGCTAGCTCAGAACTTTCTCAAAAGAAAAGATGAGTATCTATCTTATGGAACAACTCAATACCTAAACCAAAAATTATTAATACATATGAAGATAATAAAGGAATGTTTTGTCTAATTACTATTCAGTTTAATAATAAAATATACACCTTAGTAAATCTATACTGGATTCCAGGAATAGGCACTGATACAGAAAAACAACATTTTGATCATATAGTATAACTTTCTAAAGGACATATAATATTAGTTGGTGATTTTAACTATATTTTAGACAATAAAGAGTCAACATCACATAACAAAGGAAGAATTACAGCTTCAGCCAAATTGTTGAAAGATTTTTTTGAAATTTATTTCTTGAAAGATATACATACCTTTGCTGATTCTGATTCCTTAGCTTATACTTTTTTTTCCAAATAGACATAATACACATTCAAATATAGATATAGTTGTGTTTTCTAATGATTTAGTAGATTCTTTAATTAATACTTAGGTGATTACATGCCCATTATCTGATCACAATTCAATAATTTTTGAATTTTAGTTACCCCAATCTGTAATGTTCAAATAAGTAGAATACCTGCCTATATAACTAAATTGAAAGATTTTAAAGATTTTTTTAACATCAGAAATCCAGAATTTTATTGAACAAAACAATATAAATAATATTTCTGAGATCTTTGTATGGGATGCCTTAAAAGCCTACCTCTATGGCAGAATTTAAAATTGGTATAACAAAAAAAGGAAAAGTTGGGATTCGCAGTTAATAGAAATACAAAAATAAGATAGTCTTATTTTAGAAAAATGTAAAGTCTTAAAATTCTCCACCACTCCTAGATCTCTGAATGTATTGGCTAATAAAACTAAAAGAATTAACAAATTCAGTCATGTAAATGAAATATTCTCCCCTAAAAAGAAAAAGACAGTCTCAGGTATACAGAATATCTTAACTGAATTTAGAGAATTTTTTACAAATATTAACCAACAATCTAAGATAATAGATTCTAACCAAAAAATCAAATCTTTTGTTAACAAATATACAAAAAAAAAAAAAAAAGATTATCGAGTGAACAAGTTACTATTACTGACAGTCCCAACTCCTTTAAAGATGTCCAATCACAGATTACTAAATAAAAACCAAATAAAGTACCTGGAAATGATGGTATCATCCCAGAGGTTTATAAATTATTACCAGCTGATGTCTTAAAACTGCTTCATAAAGTTTACAATATTTCCCAAAATGACAATCCAATGCCTCCATCATGGAAATATACTTTATCTCCCTAATCCTCAAAACTGATAAGGATCCTGTTAAATGTTCATCTTATAGACCTAATTCCTTATTAAACATTGATTACAAAATGTTTATGTTAGTTTATGCAGACAGACTTAAACATTTTTTGCCCACATTACTTGATGAAGATCGAACAGGATTTATAGTAAACAGAAACTCTTATGACAATATCAAAATAATTCTGTCCTTAATTGAATCAGATAAATACTTAAAAAAACAGCTTAACATTAATCAGTCTTGACATAAACTCTGCTTTCGATTCAGTTAATTGGGACTATTTATTTTTACTTTTGGAGAAACTAAACTTCTCTAATAGTTTCATAAATCTAATTACAAGTTTATATCAAGGTAGCCAAGCATATATTAAAATAGGTACAAATATATCCCAAAATATACCAATAATTAAAGGAACAAAACAAGGCTGTCCTTTATCTCCTTTATTATTTACATTGATTATAGAACCTTGGACTAATTTGATAAGATATGATGAAAACATTGATGGTTATAGCTTGAGTTCTAATGATGTTTCCAAATTAAAAAATGTTTGCGGATGACATACTCATTACTCTAGGCAATAATAATGCATTTGTTCATGCTCTTTTTAAAGATTCTGAATATTTTCAAAAAAAGTCAGGTTTAACCTTTAATAACAAAAAAACTAAAATCTTGACAATTGGCCTTAAAAAGCTAGAATTCCTAGATGTCTATAAAAATACCAAGCACAGTCTAATGAACTACTTTATCTAGGCATTGTAATTGCTAACAACATAAAATATATCATTAAAATCAATTACAATAAAAGCTTATTGGCAATAGGAAATCTCATTAAAAATTGAATAAAATCCAATTTTCTATGGATGAAAAAGTTTTAATTATTAAAATGATTCTATTACCTAAAATTCTTTATATTATCCAATCAATCTCTTTAACCCCTCCTAGTTCACTAATTAAGAAATGTAATTCTATGATACATACATTTTATGGTTCCCTATAAGACCTAGAATAGCCTTATCTTATCACATGAAAAATTGGGAACATTGGGGCATAGCTTTACCTAATTTGGAAATCTACTCAATTTCTGCAATGGCTACATTTATTTCTCTTCTTATAGATATTAAATACACTGCTAAATGGAAGAACATTCTAGAAATATTAATGAGTGATGCAATAAAGAATAACAAAACAGAGAAATTAATGTTGTTTAATAACTCCTTTATTTGGATCTTAAAAGATTATTTTTTCACTTATTCTTTTCAGAATTTTAGAACAAATTATATAATTCTTCTTTTGAGATCATTTAGAAAATATTTATATAAGTTCAACTTGTATAAAGATTGGTTATTTCTCCTATTTCCTATAGCCTACATGCAAGGTGCTATATTTTCTTCTGATTTTATGAAAATGTATTCTTTTCAACAAAAAAATTATTTTTTGGTCACAAATTATATCTAATGATCTGAAATCCATTAACTTACTGAAGAATGAACATAATTTTGACACAACATCCTGGTTGGATCTACACGAAAGTAGAAAATATGTATCTAATAAACTTGACTCTATGACTTTATCAACTAAAAGTTTAGTTCCTAAACTAATTAAGTATATGGTGCTGTCTATAAATCATAAATCACCAACTAAAAACATTTTATCTCACTTATATAAGGCAATTAAATTTGATCTAGATAATATATCAGATAATTATTGGAATTATTTCTCCTTAATTAATAATCATCCCCCAACAGAGAAAGACAAATCACATATATTACAATCTGCTAGTGTAACCACTTCTTCACTAAGATGGAAAATTTTCACATGGAGATATTTGCATAGATCTTTTATAACCCCACTTTCTTTAAGCAAATTTAGTAAGAAAAATGTTAATTGCTGGAGGTGTAATAATGTAGTTAATGCTGAGTGGGCCCATATGGTATTTGATTGTACAGAATTAAATAATTTCAGGAAAGACATTAATCACTTTTTACAAGCAATTTTCACAGATAATTTTTTACTCTCAAAATCTCTAGTTTTGTTTAACACTCCTGTTCCTAATTGTATTACAGAAACAAATCAGCCTCTGCTCTGGTCCATTTTATCAGTAGTCAGTAAAATGTTTACAAGAAACTAGAAGTCTAAATCTTCCTCAGTAAATGAATTCAAAAATCTACTTTATGATGTAATTTAGAGATATTGACCAAAAGAGCAAGATCCTCTAGGAATACTATTAAATAAATAATATGTGGAAGAGCGTTTATGATTTGTTAGATAAATAATTTAATAGTAATGTATCAATATTTATAAGAATTTTAATTTGCTAATATGTATTTGTGGAAAGTGTCGTATATAGTTTAAATGTGTTTGTTTTTTTCTTCACTGTCATTAGTAAGCATATTCAAAATTGTACATAACTCAAGATAATGTTTATCTGTTTCAAGTCAATAAAGCTGTTTAAAAAATATCAATATAGTTGTGTTGCCTATCATGTAATCTTTAAGATGAAATCTTTCAGTAGCTTGTATGTAGCATTGTTTTGAAATTATTAATGCAGTTGCAAACAGGCATCATATGGCTAGAGACATCAGTTGGATGCAACTGTAGTAACAGCTGGAGACATCACTAAGCAGTAACAATTTAAAAGATTACTAGAATAACATGTTTTGTATCAATGTGCAGTTTTTGAACAATAAAACTACAAAACTCTAATGATTTGCATTACTGACTGTAATCATGAATGATATAACAGAAAATCAAAAATGTTATGTTACCAAGGACAAACATTTGAAGCAAAATCAGCAACATTTTGCAAAACTGGGGAGTTGGGATCTGAATACTTTTTTGGATGTGTGGGATTTTAAATAATGCACTTATGATTTTTTGAATAATTTTATAATTGTCTATGAACAGCAGAACACTTCAAGAAATTGTAATTTTCATGACTGACATAATTAAACCTATAAATCCTTAAATTTTTAAGATGAAGCTTCTTTATTATCAGACAGTTTAGTAAAGTCTGATATTACCATAGCATCCATTGCACCAGCAAGCAAAACAATTAATGACGCTGCAGCCACAGTCAATTTCCCAGCTTCAAAATATGGAACACTATACTACTTCTCATAAAGTGGGACAAATAGACAAAATATGGAACATTTACTAACAACTTCCTTTGCAATTGTTTTACCACAAATACAACTTCAACCATTAGAGACTCTTGAGAGAAACAATTCAAATTATAAAAGTTCAAGGCCCCAAATGGACAAGCCAAACAACTCCCCCTCAAAAAAAGAAATGAACGTCTCCAGTCAGCATTAAATAATGAAGCAATACAGGAAAGTGCGGGCTTTCCAACATCAAGAATAACATACCATCCATAACTCCATCAAGTAAAGGAGTTAAAGGACCTACAGCCAAAGTCAACTTTCCTTCTTTAAAATGTGGAACACTAATCTATTTTGAACAATGTGGAACAAATGGGTAAAACACGACATATTTACAAATAACTAGGAAGGAAGCTCACACCATGGTTAAACTGTGGAATTTATACTTATAAAAAGTTCTTTGATATCCCAAGTATCTTTGCTTTCAAGAACAGTCACTTGGTTACAACATAAAAATTTTCTTTTACACTATTTATAACACAGTTATATTGTATTTTACCACACAACCAGCTTTTCAAATATTAGAGACTTGAGAGTAAGTTGAATCAGTTTAGCCCCATCACCCCACATAAAAAATAAGCAATTTATTCTTATATATTTTCTTAGCATCTCTAGTTTCACATTGTCAGTGATAAACAGCTTCATTTTCCCACTTCAGTTATAATTACATCATTCTATCCATTACATTGCCAATACTTTGATAACTTTTCCACATGCGAGTGTACAAACACACACACACACACACACACACACACACACACACACACACACACACACACAAACACACACACACACACACACACACACACACACACACACACACACACACACACACGCGCGCGCGCACACACAAATGCACACACACACGCACGCGCACACACACACACATCAGTTACAACCACTTGTATAACTGTATAATGTGGATACTTGCTAGATATCAAGTGAATGAATACATTCATAAATAATGGCTCAGAAATGTATTTCAACTCACTGATATGAGAATCATACAATGCAACCCCCCTCCTATCCCTCATCTTCTTAGATCAAGTGACCACAATCAGCAATAGTTTTCCAAAAGCCTCAAATTTTACAAAGAACAGACCAAAAAACCACTCAGTTTTATTACTCAGGAATTTTGGACAAAGACAAAAATAATAGAAGACAAAAAGGGACAAACTGTAAATATTATTTTATGTATTTGCTCACCAGGTAAACCCAGTGGGTAAAGTGTCCCTTATAATGGGTGACTCAGGAGGACTGTCTGGTTAAGTGTCATAAAATATAGTAAATGGAGGTAAAAGGATTCAAATCCTGTATCTTTGACTACAGAAAGCAGTTCATTAACATAACTACCAACCAACTCAAAATTACTTAAAATATTAACAGAGCAATAAGAATTGCAAGGATGTACATTCTCTGAACAATAAAAACTATAAAATTGTAGTGACTGGCATTAATGACTGGCAGTAACCCTCAGTGATTTACCCAAAAAAAGGAGGGGATAGAACATAAATATGAGGCAAAATCAGTGATGTTGAGGAAAATTGGAGACAGATAGCGGGAAAACTGCACTAATTCACTTAAAAAGTTAACAGAACACGTGCATTTTCTGAACATTTGAACAACTATAAAACTCTAATAACTGGCATTACTGACTGACTATAAAGCTTTTGGATTTTTAACTCTCACTGATTATTAGAAAATGAAGATACAAATTAAAGTCTGGCAGTTAGTGCAGAGGATCAAGGCTCTGAAAATGTAGTGAGCTGTTTCCAGTTAAAAGTACAAGGTTTGATTCTTTCTGCCTCCAAATGCCTTGCGTGACTTTGAACAAGTCACTAAACCAAATAGGTTCATAGAGGATTACTAGGCTGGCAAATTAAGAGCCCTTACAAACCTAGCCAATATAATCCAATTTTACTCAATATACGGCACCAGGGACAAGAGAATGGCACGTATTTGTGTCTATGCCTTGAGTATCTTACAAATTGCCCCTATCCATAAGGGACATAGGCACTACCGCAGGTGTGAATTTGTAGTTCTCCATCCATTGATCCAAATTACAATGGAAGAGGGCCAGGAAAGGTCTCTGCTTAATGTGAATAGGACGTCTGTTCCAAAGAAGGGGTAATCTCTGAGACTATCTGTCTCTCCAGCATATCTTGTTTGAATCACTGACTAAGATTAGATCCCCATATTGGGTAACCCTCATGCTGTTTGACTTGCAGATGTGTAGCAGCTGCATCAGAGCTGGATTTGTGAGTGCCTTGTAGGTCAGGTGTAGGTCACTCCTTAATAGTCGATAGGAGACAGAGTAAAGGGATGGGGCTTTAAGTCTGTCTTGCATAGGGCATGTTGTTTACACACTGTATTTTCTTTGTGAAGAACCTCTGAGGTTGCTCCAGGTGCTGTAAGTGCTTAGTCAAGTACATGCCAAATGGTGCATTGTACTCAATTATTTGTCTAATGAGGGCTGAGTACAGTGGAACTGTAATTTCCTGGGATCTTGATGCCGCACCTTTACTTATAAGTTGTGCCACATAAAAGGACTACCTCACCACTGTGGACATATGATGGTCAAAGTTCAGGCTACTATCTATCAATGTACCTAGATCTCTCACCTCTGAGTCTACTCTTAGGGGTGTTGTATTGATGTTGTAATTTGCAGGTGTATTTGACTTCCCAAAGGGTATGATAATGCATTTTTTACATTTATTTTTAGGCCATGGTTCTGGCACAAGTCATTTGTCTTTTCTAGACCTTTCTGAAGGATATCTACATCACTGGAGAATTCAATGAATACCCCCAGCTTGCAGTCATCTTCAAACTTTGTCATCCAGAGGTCTTCCACATTAGCCTTGACTTCAGAGATGTATATTCTGAACAGTAGTGGTCCCAACACTGAGCCCTGTGACACACCACTAGTAACTGGTCTCTTGCTGGACCTGGCTTCACCCACTTTAACCACATGTGTCCTATCCATGAGCCAATTGGCTATCCATCTTGTGAGTCAGAGATTTATGCCCAATTTTGTGAGTTTATTTATAACACCTAAGTGGAGAATTGTGTCAATGTTTTACTGTCATCCTTGGCCTTAATGACATTCTGAAAGAAATCCACCAGATTCAGTAGGCATGCGCTGCCCTTGGCAAAGCCGAATTGTGTTGGGTTCCTATGTTATTATTTATCAGGTCCATGATTATTCTTTCCATGGCCTTACGTATAAGACTAGTTAAACTTATGGGTCTGTAATTTCACAGATCAGTAGATGGACCCCCTTTATGCAGAGGGATAACTGTTGCTGTCCTCCACTCTGTTGGGACAAAGCTGGTTCAGAGGCTGTGGTTAAATAGAAATCCTAATGGACATGATAAGTCCTGATTTAGTTGTTTAAGAGGCAACCTGTTATACAATCAGGCTCCATTGAAGCTGAGGTTTTAGCTTTGGAGATCACAGTGGCAACCTGTTCTTTGGTGATAATATGTAGTGTAGTGATTGAGGGTGTTTCTTGGGGGAGAACTGAGGGCAATGGGGAGGTGAAATTTGAGCTGAATTTGTCGGACAGCATATTTGCTATATGTTCTCGCTGAGTATAGGTGGTGCCATCTACAACTGATTCCACACATTGTTGGATGTTGCCTTTAAGATTGTAGACATAACTGAAAAATGCCTTATGGTTATACCTAGCTTTTGAGGCTATTTTTATCTCAAAGTCTGCTTTCAGATATTTCACTAGTTCCCCGATTTGCTTGTATAGACTAATAAGGGCAGGGCCAGTATTAGAATTTTGGGGGCCCCCAGCAAATGTTAAGTTGGCGGCCCCTAGGCACTTTTCATCCAACTCTTACCTGTCACTGTCACCCCTCCTAAGCAACCTTTTAGTTCATGCTGCATACATTTAGGAGTAGTACACACAGACTGGTCTGTAGCTACAATGATCTTACATTACAACAGGCCTATGTACCACACTATGTTGATCCAACCCACAAAGGGAAATTTACAGTCACTGGCATTTAATTGCAACAATGATACCTTACAAAAACTCTCTGTACAGGGTGGAATTAGGTGAAATGGCGTCCTAGGCACTTCCTACTGTTTCACCCCCCGACACACACACACATTCACACATCCTTCAGTTCTCCCCATACCATGAACATTACTTTTTTCTTCCTTTTCTCATATTTTGCCTTATACTTCAGCTTTTTCAAGAAGCCATAACTTTCTATATGCTCTGATATGCATTTTAGAGTTCATTTTTATTACACAACCTTTTCATACAATGATGGCTTGAACAGAAATTATGATTAAGGAAAGAAAGTCAGTGCTGCTATTCAGCTTTAGTTTTCTTTGCATCCTTTCAACACACCTTTCCTGACCAAGACAGCACAGTGATAACCACTGAGCAAATAACTCAATTAAGCTGGTGCCCCCAGAAGCTGTAGGGATTATAGATGCTCTGGGATGCATTTTAGAGCATATTCCCAACCTTTCAATCCAGTGGTGGCCTAAGCAAAATCATGAGTATAGAAGGAATTTCAACGTCATCTTTTTTTTTTTTCTCTTTCAAGGAAGAAATAAGGTGAATGTTCAAAGCTGCCAAAATAGTAGCTCATGATAACAAACAAGACAATTGCTGTGAGGATACACAGGTCCTATCCAGTAATACTGCCTGCCTACTTAACCCCTTAATGTCAGTCACTGCCCATGCATCCCTCTGGTGTTAGATTGGGATGAAAGCAGAAGTTCAAATTGTCACAGTCATGTATTTCAAATGACTGCTGACATAAATATACACAGCATGCCCCTTCACTTCTCACCACTAAATCCCAAAGGGCAGCCACCTGTGTTCATGCCTGATGTGTGATTGTTAGGAAACTGAAAAACACACACACACACACACACACACACACACACACACACACACACACACACACACACACACACACACGTGTAAGCCATAGCAATATTAGTTTTATACTTATTTCAGCAAATAGCAACACAGTGTACAACACTGATAGTGCCACATCAGATCAGTGACTGTTATGTAGCAGTCATCAAACAGCAGCAAGGGTAAGTCACTAATTTACCTCACTGAGGAGTAATGCACATCTGTCATCATTTACCTTGATGAGGAGTAATGTATAACTGTCATGACCCATGATTTCCTAGACCTTCCCTGATTTTGCCTCACAATTTTGCTCTGTACTTCATAAAAAGTTTAATTTACTGGTAAATCATTCAGGATTACAGATAGTCAATAAATCCAGACATAATAGATTTAATTTCTTTTTATCCAAAAATGCATGTTGATGTAAACGGTGTTACTGTATTGACTTTTAGGTGAATCAGAGTAATATTTAAAATGGCTTCCTGATTTTGAGCCTTTATTCTGCTATTATTTTTGGCACTGAGTAGATCTCTTCAGCAATGAAGTTGAGAGTGATACTGTTTGGTGTCCTGCCAGTATTTATAAAACTACCTGAAAGAGAAAACCATCCCTGAACATTGGGAGTGCCAGCTCCTCTTAAAAATCCGAGGTAAGCACCAAGGTTGGTCACTCTGGGCTGCTGATCTATAGTGCTTACCTTGCTCATGTAAATTATCAGCTTTATACTAACAGGGTTATATCTGAACCCTGTTAAGTTAATGAGCAAAATCAGAAAATTAGTACATTTTTTCTCATTTTTCCACAATCAGCAGCAGCGTTTGTGGAGCCCCATACAGTCAATGATAATTAAGAGGGCCCATGCATCCACGGGTATTGTAGGTACCTAAAGCTGGCTATGTTAGTTTTAGTGTACAGAATGTCCCACAGAGTTTAATTAAGGCAGGGGCACTGTGTCAGTGGTAAAATATTTAATGGCATTGTGAAGGCTCTTACTTGATAAAATACTGTTAAAATAAACAGAGATATATTTTTTAATTTTAAAGTAGATATAAATATGTTATTATTACCTATTAAGTATACAAGATTGCTGTACTAGCTTTTGTTGGTTTGACAGACATGGTACAACATATCTAGATAAAATAGCTTGATATGGTTGGGGGCCCCTCAGAAATAGGGGGCCCCCAGCGACCGCAGGGTTCGTTGGTGCCTAAAGCCGGCTATGAATAAGGGACATTTTGCTCTGTTGTGCACATTCCATCCTACTTCTCAACATCATTTTCTTCCTTTTGTTGTACAACCTATTAATACCTGGAGTCCACCAGGGTGGCTTGTTTTTCTGGCTTGACCTGGGTTTATTTCAGTCTGGTACTGCTACTTCTATGAAGTTGTTTACATGGTCAGACAGGGCTTTTGGGTACACCTCTACATTGGTTTCTGTGTTTTCTGAATTTGGAGGGTCTTGAAAACTAGCTATGCTGTCTGTTAGTAGGGATCATTTTCTCAGGAAAAGTTCCTAAAGTTTTTGGGGTTAGGTGGGGGGACTAGTTTTACCTTTATTTCAAGGGAAACTGCTTTGACAGCAAAAACACTGACAGCAATTTGATAAACAAAACAAAACACTCTCAGACTGAAAACAGGATGAGCAACAGTAAACTTTTTTTCTTTGAAACTCATATAAATTGAAAATATATCTGGTAATCCATTAAACTAAAACAAAGCTGCAGGGATTCATAGTTAAATGGCATATAGTGAAGTACTAATTAGGGTTATCTGCAGGAATTCAAAATACAAATGTGTAATGAATTTGCTAACATCTTGTAACACCCTACTGGACCCAAGTATCTCTTTTCAGGGGGAGCCCCAGTACACTGTTTGGTGAAATTACTTGGTCGGACTCACACTAGACAAACAAAGGCTGAGGGAATCAACAGCTGCACTACAGGAAGCAGCTCATTAATATCTCATTGGACTAATTCATCTGCACTAAGTACCAGACTGTTGTACTCCAACGCAGTGCATTTCATATCCTTGTGCCTGCAAATTAAGCTCATAGATTTCATGCTACGCAGTCTATTCACAGACAAGCATACTGCCATCAGTCAACAAAACCAGGAAACCAAGGATCGTAACCAAAGAACATGGCTCATATGATAAAACCCCTGTTTATTACGATTGATTTCTTCCTTTACAACATAACTACTCTAGGATGCATGATACATTGGTCTACTTTGTTTGGTTGAAAGCCCATATACTCAAACACTATTTTCGTGAGACAAAAATAATGAAAACTGAAAACCCGAACCACACAGTTTTTCCCAGGACAAGTAAACACTTGTCCAACGTGGGTAAATATGTCCTTTTACCCCCTGTAGTGTGATTCCGGAGTTGGTATATATAGTTAGGGTGTGTGGGGGGTGCCGCCCCCATATATGAGGTGTGGTGGGCATAGCTCCCCCACCTAGGTGGGTTTCAGATACTGTGGTGTGCTTTTGTGAAATTTTGGCAAGTGTTTACTTGTCCTGGGAAAAATGTGTGACTCGGGATTTTAGTTTTCATTATTTTAGTCTTGCAAAAATAAAGTTTAAGTATTTGGGCTTTCGAGCATGCAAAGTAGATCCAGATACACACACACACACACACACACACACACACACACACACACACACACACACACACACACACACACACACACACACAGATGTGACCATCAGCTACAGCTCACTATATGACTGTATGCACTTGGATGTTCACCTGTGATAAAATAAATGATCGAATACAAATAATGACTGAGAAGTGGGCTTCAGCTCATTGCTACGAGAACCATACACTGAATTCCATTGCACACCCCATGCATTCCAAACCTCTTAGTTGAAGATTCAGGGACATAGACCCAACAATCAGGAACAGATTTTAAATCTTTCTCTTATATACTTAGGGAGTTCCATTAGCAAGCATTTTGTGAAAGACACAAAGTCTGGAACTCGTATGCCTGACATTGTTTAGTGACTGTAATCCAAAAAATGTTGCCAGAATGCCATACATTTTACAAGGAATGGACCAAAGTAATCCCCAATTTCTTTTCTCAAGAATTCTGGAGAAAGCTAAAAATAATTGCGGGGTATTCAAAAGGGACAAATTAAATACTATTTTATCTGTTTGTTAACCAGGTAAGCCCACTGGAGAAAGTGACTATTTTCGGGGGTGAATTAGGAGAACAGTCTCAGTGACTTGCTCATAGTCACACTGTAAGAAACGGAGGTGAGATGATTCAAAAGCTGCATCTTTGACTACAGGAAGAAAGTCATTTTAACATCTTAGAGCCTTAAGTGCCAGACAAGTTATTTCACTTAAAAGCTTAACAGAACTAGAACAGGTTTTGCACGGACATGCACTTTGCAAACAATGAGAACTAGGAAACACCAATAACTGATTCATGAAAAAAAAGTTAAGGGAGGTGTGGCAGTAGGTGTTAAGGCTCTGGGCTCTAAATGAGCTGCCTTAAGGCTTTGATTCTTTCTACCTGCAACTGTGTGACTCTGAGCAGGTCACTTCAGCAGAAACGTCTAACTGGGGCATTTTATACCCACACACACAAACACATATTGGACTCCTTAAAAATGAAGTAATAGGCACCTCACCTAATCTTCCATCCAGAAGATATTGAAGGTCTACTCCCTCTGGTGATATAAGAAGCTTACATTTGCTAAGGTTAACTGCTCTTGTACTCACATAAGCATGCACGCTTTTCTGTGATCCCTTCAGACAAAAGAGTAAGTGTTTTGTTATAGTATTCCAGCATTTGTTGTTTTTAAAGTATTCCCACGGACTGGGGCACTCAAGGAAACATGCACTTTCACAAAGTGGGCACATTCCCCCTTGTACCCCTGTGTGCCTCCCTCTAGCACCTTCTCTGGTGCGAAGGTGTGGGGTGAGCTTGACCCCTGCAGAAATATTTTTTTTTTCAGTTTGAAGTCTCAATTGATTGAGACTTTGTGCTTTGGGTTTGATGTAGTGAATTCTGATTAAATATGATCAACATGTAATGTTAGAGATACATATATATATATATATATATATATATATATATATATATATATATATATATATATATATATATAGCGAGAGTGAGAGAGAGAGAGAGAGAGAGAATATATAGAACAGTAACTGCATGTATTTTTAAACCACTACTTTTACTTTACAGTACAGTCAGATTCTGCCAGCTTTCTACCAGGAGTTTAGCTTTTAGTGGCTGTCATAGTCTTATTTTATGTGAAAAAAAATATTTTAAATGAAGATATGACTTTTAAAGAAAGCATCACCCCTGATGTTCAAATCCCTTCTCTAACGTAGCTGAGGAGGGTGCTTTCCTGATCACTTTTATGATGCACTTGTGTGGTCAGAACTGTATCGTAACATTGCAAGCATTCAAGAAAGGATGTGAGCAACAGAGATGATGCTCCCTTTCAAATTCTTATCTTCACTTAAAGTCACTTTTGCAAAACTACATTTGTGTTTGCTTAACAGTGACTCCCTTAAAATGTGCTGCCATTTAGAGATTTCTACCTTGATATGTTCTTCTGGAAGAGATTGCCCTTCCAGAATTTTGCAATTTTCTTTTTATATGAGGATAAAAAAATGGTAAGGACACAAATAAGGAATTTGGTGATGTGCATACGGTACTATGAAGAGCCGAAAGGGAAGTGTGTGTTATGGTGGGTGCTTGCACAGTTGTTGTTGTTGTGTCTTTCAGCTTTTCCTGGTTAGGGGTCGCCACAGCGGAACTCCGGTCCACTAATGATTGGCAGTAGATTTTTACATGCCGAGTTGCCAGCCCTGACGCACAACCTTCAACAAAGGTACGCCCATTCATGCATGTCTCCACACAGAAGACGCTTTAGCTGAGAATCGAACAGGACAATGTCTTACTGTGAGGTGACAACACTACCGCAGCACCACCACCGCAGTTCAGTGAAAATATATATTGTAGTTTCACAGAAAAGCCAGTCCCTCTAGAGAAGTTGGTGCAAGGAATATTAAACTGTAATGGAATTGATGAGTCTTATTTTCAGATCACAGAAAATAAAATTTGCACATTTGCCATTCTTGCTGTCAGCAAATCTCACTATTATAACCTACTACAATCTCTAAAATGGCTTTAGTCACTGAATGATCAACTTATCTTTTAAGTGGTCTTATTCAGAAAATACTGAACAATGGCTACTGCATACCTGTGAGAAAGAAACTACCCATCTGAGACCAGGTTTACTGCCCAAAAAAGTACCCAGGAAAAAGCTATGACATTAAGCAGGCCTCCATTTGAACCATATACTGGAGAATGTCCCATCTCCTGACTAGGTCCAGCATTATTGAGCATTAAGCCTTCTTCAGATCATTATCTTTTGGTAGCAATGCTTAATATTTATACTAAAAACTAACCAATAGGGTTTAAAATCAATTGACTTCTAAACCAATCATGTCAACTCATTCTTAGTCTTTATTAGAATATCCAGTAATTTTTCTTTGCACTACTAAGTAGCCAATAGCTATGATTTTAGTTTTTAGTATAAATATTAAGCATTGCTACCAAAACCTAACGATCTGAAGAAGGCTAAATAGCCGAAAGCACTTATCATTTTATCACTATGGAATTTTAAAGCTGTTTTTACTTTTTTCATTAAATTTGCTTGCTGTTTGACACAGGACTTTATCGTGGTGGATTTTTGCTGTGGTGGAATACCAGAGATCTTTTTCTTTGTTTGCTTTACTTTTCCACTGGTAAACTTTCAACAAGTGTAAGATAGTTTTTTCCTTAAATTGTTGTAGTTCTAATCTTACACTGTCCATGGCTGATATTCATTCAAATATAAAAGAAAAAAACAAGATGTATACAATGTCTCGGCTAACAGGAGAATCACAGAATCCTCTGTTAGAGATAAATTTGAATCAAGAAACTATATCTTTGACAACAGTGCTTTCTGATAACTCTAGTTTTAGAAATATTTTATGTGATGTAGAAAATTCTGCCTTTCGACTAAAAAGACTACAATGGCAACGGTTTAATTTGGAAGCCTGTATACACCATAAAATAGTTCCTCGAGGGATGCGGATTAAATGCTTGCCTTCATATGGCAATGCATACCCAGAACTATTGGCCAAATGGCAAGCAATTAACCTTGAGACCAGCCAAAGATATATGGAACTTATTATAGAGTTTTTTAAACCAGAAGAAGATAAAAACTCATCCATTATTGTAACTAAACAAGAAAAACTAGAGAAATTGGATTTGAAGGAAGAACAAGTACATGAACTAGAACGATTACAACATAATCTCAATACTTACGATACTAAATTGAAACAACAAAAGATCAAAAAATTGGCACGTGACCACCGAGATTTTGTGAATGGTAACATTTTTGAATGGCCTAAAAAGGAAATCACCAATGGAGGAAGAAACACAACATCAATGAGAAAAAAATGGAGATCACATAGAAAGAGCAAACATACAGCTAGAAGGCATGCATTCGACTACACAGAAAATGCCCACTGCTAGTTCACATGAACAAAAAGATACCTTTTCTAATGACTTATTGGAAGTCAATGCTAATATTCCAACATCTCATGAAACATCATCTGAGAATACATTATTGATAGGTCATAATGACCCTACACCAACAACTAGGCCTAGGGATGGAGTAGTACATACACCAGTAAACTGGCCTTTACCGGTTTTTATGAAACAGAACAACTACAAAACTCAGAGAACTCAGAGCCAAGAGCGGAAGCACAAGAAATTTATGAAATGAATGCAAATCCATCTAATCTAGTAGTAAATATTTCACAGACAGAACTAAGCCATGAAGCTATGACCTTACTAAATAAGGGTCTGACCTTTCTACCATCATTGACATCTGATTTGAATGAATTTATAACAGACATTAGACTTTTTTGTAGAAACATCTCATTGAAATGCTTTTTTGGTCAAAACAACACCTATGAACCCTCTCTCAGAAAGTGAAGTACTTTTACTCCAGTAAATCCTCCATTGGTTGAGCTCTTTTCAAGATTATGTGAAGAAGAGATCTTTGAAACTAGGAACTCTACTAATAAAAACAAATGTACATTTTATAACATGACAGCCAAAGAAAATGAAGCTTTAAAACAACTTAGACAATCAGATAATTTAGTTATAAAACCAGCGGATAAAGGAGGATGCATAGTTATAATGGAAGCTGAGTGGTACAAGAACAAAATGACAACAATGTTGGAAGACCAACATACATATAAAAAACTGAATAAGAAGGATGTTTCAACAAGAATTACACTCTTTTGTAGCATCTTATATGAACTCTTAATGGAAAGACGTATTACTCAAGAACAATATGAATTTTTTGATACACCTCATCCTTTATACCCTAATATAAGTGGAATACCCAAAATTCATAAAGACTTACATGATTCTCCATTACGACCTATTGTCTCTGGTAGAGAATAAATAATGGAACCGCTATCTATGCTTATAGAAAATGAGTTGAAAAAGGCATTACCATTTGCAAAGACAGTTCTGGAAGACACTGGCCAATTTTTGAGTGATTTTTTTCGAACAAACTAAAAACTTGACAGTGTTTGAAAATCTTATATTGGTAACCATGGACATTACCAGTTTGTTCACAGTTATTCCTAATGACTATGGTTTGCATGCTATTAATACTTTCCTAAGAAGACACAATATAGTAGCAGATCCAATATGTGCTCTGCTAGAACTTGTTCTAGAAAACAACATCTTCATCTATGCAGAAGACTTCTATTTACAAACATGGGGAGTAGCCATGGGTACGCCATGTGCTAATAGTTATTCAAACTTGGTATTAGCAGAATGGGAGTAAGAAACCATCTCTCAGAAAATAACATATGGCTCCCACATCAACTATACTATGGTCATTTTGTTGATGATGTCTTTATCTTATAGCAAGGAAAGATGGAAGAACTGAATAGCTACGTCGATTACATCAATGGAAGTACTAATTTTCTTATATTCAAAGCAAGTTCATCATATCAAGAAATAGATTATTTGGGTGTAACAGTCCACCTAGATTCTAAGGAAGGCATAAATACAAGCATCCATAGGAAAGACACCTGGAGAAACCATTATTTACATAAACAAAGTATGCACCCTGGACATATTTTTAAAACCATCTATGAAAATCAAGTCCTACTGGCATCTAGATTATGCACTAAAGATGAGGAATTCATTGAAGAACAATGCAAAGTATGGAGATACCTTAAGGAAAAGTCCTACTCAGAAAAAAATTTAAGACTCAAACAAAATTTTCAGGAAATAAGGAAGAGCAGAGGCCAACCTTATTTCTCCAAGAAGAATACTTCCTCACAGCAAGCCACTGTTTCTAATAATCATATTCCACAGTTAAATTGTCTGTTAACTTATAGTTTAGACAATAAACAGATATGTGATATAATAAGAAAACATTGGTCAATATTAACAATGGATGAGAAAATTAAACATATAGTAGGAGAGCAACCGAGATTTCAGTATAAAAGCAAGAACATTTTGAAAAGACTCCTATGCAATAGAGATGGTACCACCACACAAAATATACGCTCAGACAGAAGGGGCACTTTTAAAAGTAGTAGATGCAAAGCCTGCCCTTACATTGACAGTTCAAATGTATTTGTCTCCACTTATGGAAATAAACAATATCACTTCAATGTATATGCTGATTGCACCAGAGCACATCTAGTGTATTTGGCCACTTGCCATCAATGCAATGCTTTTTACATAGGCAAGACAGATCAGAAGCTTAAAGATCGTATACTACGACACTTAAGAGATATAGGACAAAGGGAACCAAACAATGCACTAGCAATGCATATAACACAACATCCAACTCATTCCTCCCTTTTTAAAGCAATTGAAACTGTTATCCAGACCAATAGAGGAGGAGATGTCCATAATCAAACTGAATTACATGAAATATCTTGGATAATTAATATGAGAGCAAATCGTCCCCCTGGACTAAACACTATAGTTCCATTGAAACCTATATTAAAAACTAGAAGGAATACTATTACCACTCAGAATCACTAGACTTATAATTTACTCATATTTATTTAGATCAAACCAATATTTATATATTTGTTTAGCTGACATTATGACATAATAATAATGTATATATTTTAGTTTTGTTAGGTTCATCAAATACAAAACAACAAGCATATTAACAAGTTTAATAAGTATAATAATATTCAGTTATTACATAAATATTTATTAATTCTGATATGGAAAGTACTTTAGATCTGAATATTGCGTTTCATTAAGGATGTGTGCATGTTCTCGCTTCATAATAGTGATAGTTCCACAACAGGTATATTTGGACATTGTTTTCTATCAAGGCAGTGAATAGGGATGTCATTCCATATATTTATATATCTAGAGATTATTTAGTGATTAATGGACTCTCTATTTATGTAGTAAAAGGATATAAAATTGTATTGGGCAGTTATGCATTTCTGTGCTGACGGAAGCAGAGTTGACATAGTGACCATGCTTTTAGCTATGTCAGTAATATTTTAATAGTTTGGTAGTCATAGATAAGAATTGTCTCGTATATCTGGAGAAAGAGATAACTGCAAAAGAAGATTTTATATAAAAATGCCAGAAAGGCGACCTGTTAATTGAAGTTAATTATAGTAAGTTTACATATGACAAACAAAGAAAAATAAAACAAATGTTTTTGAATAATCTTTAAAAAGCTAGTATTACACTTTGGCCACTGGATGGCAGCAAAGTAGAAACATGGAAGCCATGCAATAATAAAAAAATGGAAACAAATGCTTCTGAAAAACTTTTAAAAAGCTACTATTACACTTTGGCCACTGGATGGCAGCAAAGTGGAAATAGGGAAGCTATGTAAAACTACATCTATTGGAATGATACATTCGGCACTTATACCCGGTAAAAAACTAGGCAGAGAAGTGCATATTAGCATATAGCTAAAGTAGGATGGGCCAACATAGTATATTAGGGTATTTTTGGCACCAATTTTAAATCATAGCTATTGGCTACTTAGTAGTGCAAAGAAAGATTACTGGATATTCTAATAAAGACTAAGAATGAATTGACATGATTGGTTTAGAAGTCAATTGATTTTAAACCCTATTGGTTAGTTTTTAGTATAAATATTAAGCATTGCTACCAAAAGATAACGATCTGAAGAAGGCTAAATAGCCGAAAGCGCTTATCGTTTTATCACTATGGAATTTTAAAGCTGTTTTTACTTTTTTCATTAAATTTGCTTGCTGTTTGACACAGGACTTTATCATGGTGGATTTTTGCTGTGGTGGAATACCGGAGGTCTTTTTCTTTGTTTGCTTTACTTTTCCACTGGTAAACCTTCAATAAGTGTGAGATAGTTTTTTCCTTAACTTGGTCCACTCTGGTGTAATACTTTTTTCCTTATTGAGTTTTCTAGTCTTTAGTGGGACCAGTACAGGGAATGGAAAAAT
>NC_056746.1:939361311-939368811 GCF_019279795.1 Protopterus annectens
GCAGATCAGGTAAGTGTGCATTAATGAAGGATTTAGGGTTAGGCTGCAGGAAAGGTGAGTGTGCGGTAGTGTCGGACTTAGGGTTAGGGTGTGGGAAAGGTAAGTGTGCGGTAGTGTTGGACTTAGGGTTATGGTGCGGGTAGAGTAAGTGCGTAGTGTCGGAACTTAGGGTTAGGGTTTGGGTTAAGGTTAGTGCATATATAATTGTGTGTAATGTGTAGTTTACGTTTTGAGTGTCGGTGTTATGGTGTTCAGTTTTGTGAGTTTTCGGTATTGTGTGTTGTCGGACTTTTGGTGTCGGTGTTTTGGGTGTCGGTTTTGTGGTGTGTTGGTGTAGTGTAGGGGATCCACATATATATATATATATATATCTATGCTGACTACTCTATGAACATCCAAAAAACACAATTGTAGACTTCACACTTAAGGTCCAGCTTCACAGCAAATTCCAACAGTAAAAAACAGACGATCTGGACCACCAGGCTGATAAATGCCTTCACTCTATCATCAGTTAACAAGATTTTCCAGTTTTGGCAAATAATGTCACATATGCCCCCCACATTGTTACTATAATTCGAAGTAATGTTCAAAAAAAATTGTCCCTGAGCAATATTGTTAAATGTATATCTGGGGTGCATGCTATCATAAGCTAGGAGAGTATTCCTCCAGCATTCCTTTGTATATAACACAGTCTCAATCTGTTGCTCTGTGTTTTTTGAACATCTAGGTTATGTACTAATGATGAAACATATAGAGAGAAGAGTGCAGAATCAATGGTGAATTTAAAAGCAAGGGGATATAATCAGAACATAATACAGCGGGCATTTAATAAAAGTAAAGAAGAGAGGTTGAACAAAGCAAAACCCTGGTTTTCCAGAAATGTACAGGTGCATGACAGGGAGACTGATATAAGCAGGCAGCTCCTTCGAGTTACTTTGAATTATAGTAACAATGTGGGGGGCATATGTGACATAATTCACCAAAACTGGAAAATCTTATTAAATGATGATAGAGTGAGGGCATTAATAACTCAAGAACCCACATTTTGCTTCAAACGTAGTAAGAATTTAAAGGATTTGCTCTGTACAGACCAAAAGAGGGTTAGGAAACCTGTTATGGGGCGAGAAGGGGCATTCCCCTGTAGACACTGCAAAGCTTGTCAGTATATTAGACACAACAATATATTCATTCATCTACTGTCTGGAGCGAGCTATTCATTGAAACAATATGCTGACTGTTTGACCAGCAATATTATATACTTGGCTGACTGTATGCAATGTTGTTCATTTTATGTCGGTAAAACAAACTGTAAATTGAATGACTGGGTGCTACAACATATGTCAGCTATACGTACAGTCAATATACATAATGCCCTGTATCAGCAGGTAAAGCAGTACCCTGGGCATGTATTTTTTTTTATGGTTTTGCAGGTTATTCATCCAACCAGGAGGGGAGTGATTTGAGAAATATAACAGAATGTAGTGAAACTAGATGGATAATCAATCTGAGTGCTGCTAGAGCACCTATCCTGAATGGTGTCATTCCTATCAAGCCTTTTTTAAAAATGAGGAGGGCTTTTTACTGAGTTTTTTGGCTGTTATGTATTTTAAAAGGTGTTCATAACTTTTGCATGTTGTCTGAAGAAGGGTTTTTTAAACTTGAAAGCACTAACCTACTGCATTTTATTACCTACTGCATTTTATTACCCACTGCATTTTATTAAACTACTGTTTTTTTATCAGCCTGGTGGTCCGGATCGTCTGTTTTTGCTACTCTATGAACATGGAGCTAATCTGAGGAAAATATTCCATAACTTTTTTTAATGTTTTGGCTCTGCCCTTCGCTGACCATTAGGTCTCATGCCTGGCTGCCCCATTGATTGATTTGTTACCCCTTGGTGAGAGCCCCATGGCTCATTTGATACTTTTGGCAAGGATCAGCATGAGTGTGACCATCGTTTATGTGGAAGAACTAGCTTTTTGTATATTTTATGCCCTAACCTTCCACTGCACATGCCTGGAACACACTTACAGAGTTGGCATGCAATGGGCTCTGCGAGTGATGACCACACCTCCATGTGCAATGTAATCAAAGCCCAATCCTCCACCTTGTAAGCTGTACCTCAGTGCAAGCCTCTGCACCCAACAGGAATTCAACTACTGGAAGCTTGCATGTGCATAGAGTTCCAACACCCTCCCCCAAGAGAAGTGACTCTTACAGAGCTATGACCACTAACCAATCTCTAGATACCTGGGTTGCAGTCAAGGTTTTGTCCTTCTATGCCACCGAGCCAGATAATGCATCCTTCAGTTTTAGGCGTGGACCCTTGCCTTTCCAGATTGTGTAAAGCCTGCCTGTTTGCAAGGTTGTATGGTTGTAGTTAAGACAGGAAAATCTTTTTGTCTAATTGCAAAGAGTCAATAATTACTCCCCTTCTTAAGAAGCTATACTTGGATCTGAACAATGTCAAAAATTATCACCCAGCATTTAACATTCTCTTTGCAAGTAAGGTTACTGAGAAAGAGGTTACAGTGTAGTTTGAATCCTATCTGACTTCTTAGAATCTCTTAAGGCATTTCTGTCCAGCATCAGAAACAATACCACGCAGCACTAAGAATGTAGTTATTAGAGTGTCCAGTGATGGTCTTATTGCTACAGATCGACTGATTGCTACAGATCGACTGTCTTATTTGGTATTTGTCCTCCTTTGTCTCATGGCTGCACTTCACACAATGGATCTTGGAATCTTGTTGGACAATCTTTGGACGTACTGTGGTTTATCTTCCACATTATTTGAGTGATTTGCCCCTTACCACTCTTGAAGCCAGTAGAGGGTAGGGGATCTGAGTCCTTTATAAGACATTCTTCAGGATTTTATACTTATGTTCCATGCTATCCACAGTATAAACCCTTCTGCTTGGAGTTGTGTTTCAAGGGAAGGGTTTACTGAATTATGTTTAAGCTGATGGCACTGTCCCTGCCTCAGGAGCACGTGCTTGTTATGTTACTGGGGGTAGTCTGTATGCCATCTCTGACTGGTTGAGGATTACTCATTTAATGTCTAATCAACATAAGACTGAGGGTGTGACTATTCATGTCTTTACATGTTGCTTAGACCTTTCGAGCTTTTATCAAGGCTGACTGAGCATAATAATTTGAGTTTTTATTGCTCATTATATTGTTCATGTAATTATATATAAGTGAAATGTTAATGCTTAAATTTATTTGTGTTGCGGATGGTCCATCTTGCAGCCTGACAGAAAAACAGCAAGACAGAATTTACACTGGCCATCCATGATTGTTCATTCTTCTAGGGGCTGTGATGTCAGAGTTAAAAGAAAAAATATTAAAGAAAGGTGTTATGGGAGTGCCGAGGGATCTTGCCCACCTAGAAAAAAAAATGCTTATTTTTATTTATGTCATTTGGTCATATTGTATCAAGATTCAGTACATGTTTTCTGAGTTTCTGTGTACTCAAATTCATGCAAAATGCTCAAAATGCTTGTTTTTTGACAAGCATGTCTGGTCTGAGCTCAGCTCTTAGATATTTTGAAAAGACTTTTAATGGAACTCTATTCATGATACCGCAAGACCCTTTACTTCTCCATACTTTGCTTCTGTATAGGTCTTTGGAGATGGAATTTGTTTCTCAGCTGTGAGAATTGAATATTATCTTAGATGACCACTAGTCATTTTGTGGTCAGATATGAGATGCTTTTAAATCTGATGTATTTATTTGAAGGAACACTGTCCAAATCATACCCTTTACTCCCTGAGAAGCTCTATTTTTCATTTTGCATGCTTTAGGTTCACTTTATTTAAACTACTGCAATGCATGCTGTTTGAGGCTTGATAGTCATAACCAAGACTGTCTTCGGGAAATGCAACAACTGCCTTATGTACACGGACCACCCTCTCCTCCTCCCAACAAGCTCAAATATATGTGAGAGATGCAACTATATAGCCAAACTGGAGGCTGAGCTCTCTCAACCCAATACTGGCCCAGTCAGTCAGGAGGAGAAGGTAACCACACACACCACAAATCCAGTCTCACATAGACCTATCGCAACAGAAAACCAAAAACATAAACACACAAAAACATACTCGGAGGCTCTAAATAAAAATCTGCCCAAGCAGCAGAGACCTCCAAAGCAGACATCCAAGCAACCGCTACCCCACAACAATACCCACGTATCACATAGTTCACAAAGTCAGTGTGCCACACAGTCACAGCCCTTAAGGCTAAGCAACACACCTAATACACTTGTAATAGGTGACTCTATTGTCAGACACACTGACGTCCCACTCACCAGGCTGAACAAGGAGAAGGTCACTGTAAGCTGCCTGTCGGGTGCCAGGATCCACCACATAACACAAGCACTCAGGTCACTCCAAAGCAAGTACAAATATGACTCTGTCATTGTCCATGCTGGTGTGAATGACCTGAGACGTACCTCCCTGGACTACATGAAAACAGACATAGAGGAGCTCTCTGATCATGTAGCCCAGGCTGGTATGACCCTGACCTTGAGTAGCATCTTACCCTCACCAAGAATGATGCCACAGTATAAAGACAAAATGATCAATTTTAACAATTGGCTAAAGTATTGGTGTCATTCAAAGGGGATCCAGTGTCTGTCAGCCTGGGATGACATGCTCGACAAGCCATGTTGCTTCGCTAGGGACGGCTTGCACCTGTCACCCCTGGGCTTTCAAATACTGGCTAAGGCTCTTGCCACCCCCATAGTGCCTTTTTTAGGCAAGGCTCAAAAGACAAACCCACCTCCATAGACAACACAAGGAAAAAACTAAGGGTAATGCTGCTCAACGCCAGAAGTCTAAACCTCAAGATGCACGCACTCGAGGCTCTCCTCAGTATGGAGAATATCGATATCTGTGCAGTAACAGAAACCTGGTTCAAGGCTCCCGAGGACACCCCAGCACTACCAGGTTATACCTCATACCATGCTTTTCAGCCCCAAAACTCAGACTGAACCACAAAAGGAGGGGGAGTATCCATATTCATCAAAGATACCCATACCTCCAGGTTAGTGGCACTGCATGAAGCATCGGAGACCATCCATGTGTAATTAACAGTGGGCAAAACTGCCTTTCAGTTTGTAGTCTGCTACAGACCACCCTCCCAAACTCAGGAACTCCACTCGGCTTTCCTGAGAACACTGGAGAATATGAAGGTCTCTCTAAACACCATTATATTGGGTGACTTCAACTACCCAAACATAGACTGGGAGCACTACTCAAGCCCCAACACCCTCGCCCAACGGTTCCTAGAATTTATAAACTCAAATGCTATGGAACAACTTGTGACCACTCCCACAAGAGGGGAAAACATATTGGACTGATCATCACCAACATGGGGACTCTATGTTCCATACCAGAGGCATACCCCTCATTGGTAAGATCTGACCATAAGTTAATCTCACTGGACATCCATATCCCGTCCCCACCCCCATCCAAGGAAACCACGGTGAAGAACTTCTCAAAAGCAAACTTCACACTTCTCAAAACTGAGGTGGAATCCTTCAAAGCCCCCAGGCCAGTGGAAAATACGGCCCAAACCGCAGAATCCTTTACAAACGCTTTCTATGGACACCTACAGGAATGCATGGATCGTGCTATCCCAAATAAAACCAAGACCCATTCCTCCAAAGGCAGGAGACCTGTCTGGTGGACCCCAGCCATAAATAAGCTGTACAACAGAAGGAGGAAGCTACTACATGATAGAGCAAAATCCCAAAAATGGAAGGCATCTCAGATCAGTGCTAGTAAGAAACTACGATCCCTCATAAAATCATCTAAGGCCAGCTTCGAAAGAAAAATTGCACAAGATGCTAAAGATAATCACAAGGCCTTCTTTAGTTATGTCAGGAACCTGGGTGGCAACTCCCAGATATGCTCTGAGTTAGTTCAAAATGACAAAAAATACACTGAACCCACAGACATTGCTAACATCCTGGCAGACAGGTTCAGTGCAAACTGTCTATCCCAACAGAGTGTAGCCTCCCTGACATCACAGATGCACAGGTGAGAGCTGCCCTCTCCAAAGCAAAAAACACAGCATCAATGGGACCGGACAGTGTCCTGGGCTGCGTCTTACATGAACTCCAAGAAGAACTGAACCCTCACATAAAGTCACTGTTCAATCTCAGCCTTACTACAGGATATGTACCCAAGGAATGGCGTACAGCAACAGTGGTCCCACTCCACAAAGGTGATGCCACAACGGACTCCGGAAACTATTGCCCTATAAGCCTGGCTAGCCTGGTCTGCAAAGCTATGGAGAGTATCATCATGAAACTCATAAACAAAGACATTGGGAACCTCCAAACACTGGATCCTACCCAATTCAGCTTTGTTAAGGGCAGATCTTGCTTCTTGAACCTGGTCAACTTCTTTGAAACAGTCACCAAGGCCATAGATGAAGGGAAGGTAGTCCACACAGCCTACCTGGACCTCGCAAAAGCCTTCGACACAAATAAGCTCACCAGCTTAAATATCAACCCCTATGTCACAAGATGGGTTGCAAACTGGCTCAAGGATAGAACCCACATGGTCAGAATTGCAGGTGCCATGTCAGACTCTAAACCAGTTACAATTGGCGTCCCACAAGGCTCAGTCCTGGGACCTCTCTTGTTCGTTATATATTTCTCTGAGGTACAGGCTAACATGGGAGGACTATGGCTGACCAAGTTCGCAGATGACTGCAAACTGGGTGCCATAATCGACTCGCCGACTGACACAAGCATCCTCCAAAAGGGTCTCACAGAGACAGATAACTGGTGCCAGAGCCATGGCCTAAAGCTAAATGCCAAAAAGTGCATAGTCATCCCCTTTGGGAAAAACAAAGTGCCCACAAATTACCACATAGGTGGTAATCCATTAAGTACGGAAGAAGTAATTTGGGGACCAAAGTGGTTAGAAAGACCTTCTATATAGCCCATCTTATCATGAAAGGGTTCACATCTAGATCAAGAGAGGTCATTGTGCCCCTCTACTCATCACTCATCAGGCCCATAATTGAATACAATGCCCCATTTGGGATGTACCCTACCCGACACCTGCAGCAACTGGAAAGACCCCAAAAGTACCTCGCCAAGAGGATCAAGGGACTCAAACAGATGCCCTACGCAGTTAGGCTAAAGAAACTCCAGCTCTACTCAGTTGCTTACCGCCTACTCAGAGGTGATCTGTGCCTGACGTATAAAGCCATGTACAACCCAGAATTAATGGACATGCTCCACCTCAGGAAATCCAAATCCCTTAGAGCTACACGCTCCAGGGACTTAAACCTCAGCACAGAAATAAATAGGACATGCTGGAGGGACAGATTCATATTCCAGAGGCTCCCCTCACTCTGGAACAAAATCCCAATCCATGTTAGGCAGAGTCCCTCAATGACCCTCTTCAAGAGAAATCTTGACGAGTGGATGGGAGATCGTAGGTTTACCCCGGGATCTCTTCTGTGTCCCTACTAGACAG
>NC_056746.1:939373811-939396311 GCF_019279795.1 Protopterus annectens
TTGTTCCTGGGACCAAAGAGACTTCAGATGCCAATTTATCTTTCTTATGTGAAATCCTGCCATGGGTATCATGAGAATCATAGATGCCATGGTAGACAAAATCCTGAGATATTCCCTTGTAGTGACTGAAGTCTGAGTGGAAAACCCTGGAAGTAGATCTAGGTATAAATCTATTTTTTTCCTGTGAAAGAAAAGCTCTCTGAACTAAGGTGCCTAGTAGACACTCCAGAAACCCAATCCTGTGTGAAGGATTCAAAAACGACTTTTGAATGTTCTCTTGGAATTTCAGCTTGCATAAGAGAGATCTCTCTTCCAAATAGAGATTGCTGACACTTTGAAAATGACTCTGGAAGGATAAGCAAGTCATCTAAATATTGAGAAATGTGGATACCCTTAGCCTGCCATGAGCTACAACTGGAGCTAGACACTTTGTGAACACTCTTGGTACAGTGGATTGTTCAAAGGGTAAGGCAGAGAACTGATAATGTGATTCAGAGACATAAAACCTTAAGAAACATCTGAAGTCTGGATGAATATGGATGTGATGATAAGCATCTTTTAAATCTAGTGTTACCAGGAAATTTAAATGAGGAAAAAAGGTTAACATGTTGTGAAATTACATAATTTTGAACTTGGGCACTGTCGCTCGTCCCTCTCTAACACAGATGACGAACAGGCGGGGTAGTTTGTTTAGGTGCTTTATTACTTAGAAACACATCAGGATGGATAGCAGCATCATAAAATATAAACAAACTGATTAACAGACAGACCTTACAGACATACATGCTTACATCTCAACAGCTTACTACAAAATGGCAGTCAGTCTCGCACATGCTCAGTATTTATACACTTGTGCAAGCCCTTATATAGCTTGTTAAAGGTACATACAGACACATTGATCTACATCCTCCCTCTTAAGAAGATTACGCTTAGTTAAAAATAACATTGGAGTTAAGCATGCATTACTATACACATTAAAAACAAACACAATGTTCATGTCCAAGTTACCATGAATCTATAACATGGTCTGGAGATGTGACCAGATCTGGTAACATAACAATCTGGACTGGGTTTAGCAACTGGGACAGTCTTCGGTGAACAACTCATATCAGGAACTTCTGGATTTGTCACAGGAATGGCAATATTCTCTAGAACTTCCTCTGGAACTGGAACACTGGACAACTCACTCTGAGGACTGCGCACTGGTGCAGCAGTAGTGGTGTCACCTCACAGCAAGAGATTCTCCGGTTCAATTCTTGTCAGGCGTGCCTTCTGTGTGGAGTCTGCATGTCCTCCCTGCATTTGTGTGGGTTTCCTCCGGGTGCTCCGGTTTCCTCCCATGTCACAAAGACATGCATCTGGAGCATTTCTCCCTGGGCCTCCACTGAAAATTGGCTTTGTTCCAAGTCAGACTTTCAGATGTTAAAATAAATAAATAAAAATAAATAAAATAAAAAAAGAGAGAGATAAAAAGTCTTTCTCACAGGCTACGTGCTGTGGTGTAGGCACAGACACCAGCATCAAATCTTTCCAATTCCACCTAAAGTCTACTCTTTGTGATTCCGTAATGTATGATCTCAGCTCTGAGCAAATATTCTTCACGCCTCCAATCCGAATAACCTTTGGACATTTGCATCCTTACCACTTCTCCTTCTCGTAATGGATATTGCAGTTTGTTGGCTTTATTGTAGTAGGACTTCTGGGTTAAACACTTCTTCAACAGATTGGTTTTCACTGACTTGTTTTTCTTGACACATGGAACCAACAATTGATTACTGATTGATAATGTGGTTCTGGATTGTCTCGACAGAAGTCTCTGGGCAGGTGAACCAAGATGTTTATCACAAAGAATATTTTTGAGATTCAACAGATTCAGGAAAACATCACTATTGTCTCATTTTGAATTCTCTAGTAACTGTTTTGCATTTTGAACTGCATGTTCTGCTAAACCATTTGACTGCGGACACTCTAGGTTGCTCGTGACATGAGTAAAGTCCCACTCTTTGGCAAATCTTTTGAACTGTTAGCTTGTAAACTGTGTGCCATTGTCAGAAATTACTTTGTGTGGACTACCATGGACTGCAAAATGACACTTCATTTTAGTAATGACAGTACTGGATGCAAGGTTAAGAAGCAGGTCAATCTTGAACCAATTAGAATAAGAGTCTACAAACACCAAATAATGCTGAACATTCCAGTCAAAAATGTCAGTAGCTACTGTTGACCCATGTAGTTGTGGAATCTGATTTAGCTGAAGTGGTTCTTTCTGTTGATGTGACTTTGTAATATTACACACAGAACAAGATGAAAGTGCTCTCTACATATCTTGCGACATGGAAGGCCAAAATAATAGTCCTTCTGCCCTTCTTTTGGTAGAGTCTGCTCCTGGGTGACCACGATGCAAAATAGTAATGTACTCTTGTAAGGACTTTGGAGCAATTACCTTCTGACCTTTCATAATGATACCATTGTCAGACAAAATCTCATCTCTGTATGGAATATAAGGTTTCACTTCTTGAGGTAAACTAGATTGTTTTGATGGCCATCCTTGATTGATAAAGTGGTTGAGCCTCTGTAAACTAGATCTGTGGCTGTGTGATCTCTCAGCTCATCAAGATGTGTGGAAGAACAATTTCTCACTTCCACGACTTCAAAATCAAGATTCTCATTCTCATACTCTTTTGTGGTGTTTCTGGGTGATTTGGATAATGGATCAGCAAGTTAAAGAAGTTTGCATTTCTTGCAGACAAAAGTGAAATTATACTTTTGCATTCTCAACATCATACGTTGCAATCTGGCTGGAGCTGTATGCATAAGCTTTCTCAAATTAATGACTAGAGGTTGGTAGTCTGTTTTGATCTGGATAGGTCTACCATAAACATAATCATGGAACTTTGAACATGCAAACACAATTGCCAAAAGCTCTTTGTCGATCTGGGCATACTGCATTTCAGTCTGGGTAAGAGTTCTCGATGTACAGGCAACAGGTTGACCCTCTTGTAGAATGACTGCACCTAGACCGAATCTCAAAGCATCACATGAAAGAGTGACTGGTTTATGAACATCATAGTATCTGAGAGTTGGTGGACTGGCAATTCTCTGTTTCACGACATCAAATGCTCTTTGGTACTGTTCTAACCAAAACCAAGATACATCTAAGTGGTGCTGAAAGTTGGCTCAAGTCTGAAATGAACTTTCCTAGATAGTTAATCATGCCAAGAAAACGTTGCAGGGCTTGAACATTGTCTGGAGCTAGCATCTCAAGAATGGCTGTTTTGCTTAGAAGGGTCTGGTTGTAAGCCTAAACTGGTAAATAAATGACCAGCATAAGTAACTTCATGTAGCCTGAATTTGCATTTTTATGGATTGAGCTTAACATTCACTTGATGTGCTCTTTCCAGAACTTTTCTGAGGTTTCTGTTATGCTCAGCTTCACCATTACCTCCTACTGGTATGTCGTCTACTATAACTGCATAAGCATACCAAGAAAAAAGTTGCTCCATTGCACATTGAAACACTTCACTTGCAGAATTTATCCCAAGTAGCATTCTCAAAAATCTGTACCTGCCAAACAAAGTACTGAAAGTAGTACGCAATGAGGATTTCTTGTCAAGAAAAAAATGCCAAAATGAACTCTTTGCATCTAAGACAAAAAAAACAGTGGCATTTGGCATCAGAGCTGAAACATCTTTGACTGTGCGCATTAGATGATGAGGTATTTTTAGTGCTTTGTTCAAATCTCTTGTATCAATACACATCCTGATGTCATCTGTGCTTTCCTTATGAGCTACCACCATGGAAGATACCCATTCAGTTGGATCATCTACTGGACAAATCAAACCTTGTAGCACCCTTTTATCTAGCTCAGCTTTGACTCTGTCCTGCATAGCTATTAGAAATTTCCAGGCTGGCCTGATAACTGGACTGACATCTGGGTGTAACTTCATGGAGTACACAACTAGAAGCTTCCCTAGTTTGTCTTCAAAAGGATCAGTATAGGTAGAAAAAATATGTTGGGTGAAATTAGAGTAGTGGTCTTCCAAGCTAACATGACGGACTTCCTTAGTAAATGAAAGCAGTCCCATTTTCAAACTGTCTCTGAGCCCTAATAATGACTGGACATGCCTCTTGACCACAACCACATAAAATAACAAGTCGTAACTTCTTCCAGCAGAGTAACATGAAAGCACTACTGAACCTTCAGTCTGAATTTCTTCATCACCATAAGCAACAAGCTTCACACACTTTGCCAAATCAAACCTTTCACCATTACACACTCTAGCAAATGTTTCTGCTGAAATATCATTGCACTTGGAACCTGTGTCAACTTTGAGCTGTATGGGTTTTCCATTTATTCGAACAGTACAAAACACTTCATTCTTTGTTCATAAATTTACTGCATTGACTGTTTCATGAAGCACTGACACACCATCAACAAAAAACGTACGTGATGTAGGGTCACAGCTTTCCAACTGATAAACTAGTTTCTTAAAATGTTCCTTTTTAATAAAAGAATGTGTGCCTTTCACAAAACTTCTTGAAATTATTCCACTTATTGCATTTGTGGCATTACTGACCAAAAGCTAAACATTTCTCCCTTTTAGATTCATGATTTCCACTGCAGTTATGACGGTTGGCAATAAAACTAGGTTGGGGCCCATGCTTTGAGTTTGCAGACTCACTCTTATGCTTCACTGAGACTATGAGAACATTGGAACTTGCTGGAAAGCTCTGGGGCTTACCAGTGGGTGCTGCAGGGGATACAGTTGCTGCCATGTGCTTGGCCCTGTTTCTTTTAACCATGTGCTGCATACCAATAACATGAGCTCTAGAAATTACTGGAAGCATGCATCTCTCATTTCTAAGCATATTTGTGTGTTTTCTGTGAGCTCGTATATCTGACAAATCTCAATGGCCTCGCTCAAAGTTAAATCGCTGTCACAAAGCAAAATCTTTCTCATACCATCATCCTTAATACCACACACAAGTTTGTCTTTTATCAACTCTTCCCTTAAATCAACAAATCTACATGTTTTAGCCTTATTCCTCAAATCAGTTGTATATGCTGCAAAAGGTTCACCAGGCTTTTGATCCCTTGTATAAAATAAGTGCCTTTCCATTGTAATGTTTGTCTGGGGGGTTACATATTTGTCTAAATTTACATTTTAAGCACTCAGGATCCTCCCTTGACTCAGCCAGTACAACAATATGATGGTTTTCTCCTCTCCTGCAAAGATAGCAGGTGCATACACAAATGAATGCTCCCTTTCTATTGCTTCTGACCCAGCTAAGTTAAGCAGTATAAAAGCCTTTGTATGGTCATCTTTATCAGAAAATGCAGCCTGCATGAAAATGTCGTATTCTTGCTCAAACACTCTACCGTTCTCTGCAGTATTACTGTCAGACACAAGTACACTGGGTTTTCAAAATCCATCTGCCATGCCAACAAAGTATGCACAAACACACTGAAAATATGGCCCTTGTACTTATGTATGAACAAGCTGTTCTGACAGCACAGCTTGGAATAACATTCCAAGCTTAGAATAACATTCAAATGCACAATAAACTAATAATGTACTTTGCAAAATATGCTCTGAAATTGCTGTATGTTGTGAAATAACTTTACTGTACTACTGCACAAAAATGCAAACACTCGGATATCTTTAATTAATAGGAAAAATATGTGCTTAGTGAAAATGTGGTAGTTTCCTCTTATTTTATTCATTTTATGCAATTCAGACTTTATTTCAAACATTTTCTGCAAGTAATTTGAATATTTTTATCAATGTTGGACATTGACATGTATTTGAATATTGCTTAGAGCATTGTCTATGCTTCATTTCATATTTTGCAAATAAGAAATTATTTGAGCAAGTTTTTTAACATCTGAAATTTGTTTCTGACCTATTTTGTTGAATTATACGTGCAGTAGGGATGATTCACACCTATATATTCCACCAATACCAACCGGGTGCCTCTCGGACTTAAATTGGAGAAACTGGAGCTCTTTTTGGCAACAAGTCATTTTGGCCATGCTTCTTCTGACACCATGTCCTTTTAGACATGCCGCTTCTGACACCACGTCACTTGTCACTCTCTAACATAGATGATGAGCAGGCAGGGAAGTTTGTTTAGATGCTTTATTAGATAAAAACACATCAGGATGGATAGTAGCATCCTAAAATATAAACAAACTGATTAACAGACAGACCTTACAGACATACATGCTTACATCTCAACAGCTTAGTACAAAATGGCAGTCAGGCTTGCACATGCTCAGTATTTGTACACTTGTGCAAGTCCTTGGGTAGCTTTTTAAAGGTACATACATACATACATACACATTGATCTACAGGCACTATCACAGATTGGTTTAGAAAGATTCAGAACTCTTCTCCAAGCATTTTCTTTCTTTGCCACCAGAACCTTCCCTGAATAAAAACTTTTCTCAATTTGGGTATGAGGAATTGGCTCTATCACTCTCCAAGGCAACATGTGTTGAAGGACAGGGGAAACAGAGGAGTATAATTTGGTGGATAAAGAATTATACCCTGGAAAGGAGGAATTTCCTCCCACTGCCATCAGTAATGTTGATGAATGATCTTCAGAATCTATTTGTCTGAGACTACCTGTTGCCAGACAAAAGTGAAGATTTAGACTTTCAGGAAGGGAAAAGAGATTGCCATGGTAAGAGGGGGGTGGGTATAAGATCCCTTAAATAGTCTTTAGTTTTGAAAGGTCCCCTGTATTCTTTTGGAACCCTTTGCCATTTCTTCTTAAATGTCTGTTTACCAACATTTTGCTGAGACTGTTTATTTTGATTCTTGCCAAAACTGCATGAGGATTTAGGGAATCCCTTAGAAAATTTGGAAAAGGATGGCTGAAAAATGTTAGAGATTCCCTGAATCAGCTTACATTTTTCACCACGCTTGTTGATACACTCTGCATCGGAAGAACCAAAAAACTCTCTATCCAGAGTAGAATTTAAAATCAAAATTTTCACATTATCTGAGAGGTTCTGAGAATGCAGCCGGGTAAATCTCCTCTAAAAAGCACCAATGGCCATAGCCCTGGAAGCTGCATCAACAGAATCATAGGCACACTCTTTAAACAATGAGCTATGACCTGTAAAATGAAAGAAATTAAACAATTTAAAACAGGGGTTCCTCACAAGAAATTGCAGACAAAACATTCCAGGTACTTTCACAAGTAGTAAGAATAAACTTTAACTGACAATTCATATTTCTGAAATAAATTATTACCATTCTTGTCAAGAAGTGTATGACTGGAATTAGTTAAATGTTTAGCAGCAGTAGGATTAACTAAAGCTATAGCTGCTGGGTCAGGCTTGTGTTGAGTGTATAAAAACTTAAAAGACTGAGGAACTTTATTCAATCTGTCTGCCTTTTTTAGGGGCAGCAAGCTAACTGTCAGGAAAATTGCAGCCAGTGGCACACACATACTCCAAAGCTGACAACACTGGAGGATTGGATGAGCGTTATGGAAATTCCATCTCTAACAGCTGAATAGTACTTTCTGAGAGACTGAGAAACCTCAGTGGTCTCCCACTGAAATCAGTGACATATTCTAGAAATAGTCTCAGAGAAAAAGAACCCCCCACAAGAAGAATCAGATACCAAGTCATCCTCTATGTCTGAATTAGAAATTTGAGGAGAAAACCCTACATCTGTCCGTTGATCTTCCTGATCATATTCAGATTCCTTAATCTCTTCAGGAAAAGAGGCCTCACCCTTTCTTTTACCAGAAACCACCTTGTATGAAAAGTCAATAGCCTAAATTAAACCTTGAGCCAAATCTAGTAAAGTACTCCTGTCAAGGGAAATTTGAGAAGGAATAGATATATGTTTAGTTTTCTGTTTCTTTTTGACAGGAAAAATGGGGCCAACAGTGTTGTTAATGGCAGTAGCTGTTTCCCCAGGAATGAGCACAATATTTTGACTAAATAGGGAAGCCTTTTCTGTTCACTCTCCCAGGACTAACAAGCATTGCTCTCCCTTGCCCACTGAGGGACTCCAAGAGCTGCAGAGGATGTGGCACCCCCCTGTCCAGATGAGTCGTCTGAGGAACTAGCTTTGGCAACAGCAGAGTCATCCTCCAGTGACTAAGGTAAATTGCTAGCCTACTGTGGTGTCAAATAATGTTGCTTAACTTTTTCTTTTTGTGGCTGAAAGAAGGACTGACAGTGGGGCAGGTAATTTGGTCCATTGTCAAACCAAAATAGTGCCTCTTTCCTGGAGAAAACAGCAGTAAAAGCTGGTAAAAATTTTACTTGTTAAAAGTCACTCTTTCACACAAAACACAGTAAAAAGTACTTTATACACTTTGCCAGCCTCTAAAAGTAAAATAAACACAATATTTTTACAGAAAAATGGTTTTCAACTACTTTAAACAACTTTTAAAGTGACCAATAAAAAGTACACTCCCATTTAAAAGTACAGTTAAGTTTCATGAAAGCCATTAAAACACAAACTCTTAAATTAACAATGACTTTCCTAAGCAGGATTGTACATTTAAACAAAATTTTCAGTGGAAGGCTTTTCCCAAAAGGAAACTTATCTGCCCAGCAAGGAACAGCACATGCCATCCATTGACTGTCGAAAGACTGCAGAGGAGTGCTCTTGTCAATGGCAGGAAAGATCTGAAGGGCTTAGTGCTCGAACTTGTGATTTTAGGTGGCTCAGCTCAAGCTACCTAATCATTTGTGTGCATGGAAGGTGCCCTGAAGCTTCTGAAGATGGCCGGCTGAATATAGCTAAGGCTACTACAACAGTGATCAATATGATGAACATCACAGCTGCCAGATTTGATCTGAATCACTGAAACTGAACTTGCAGCCAGACCCATCACAGATGAAAAGTGTCATTGTTGCTTATTTATTGCTTATTTTGGGACTACTGTTGCTGTTTTATTGATTTGTTTTCATTTAGGTTCATAGGTTGGTACAAGGCTATCGGCCCTAGGGCCTATACAAGCCTAGCCATAACAACTCCCTGGCTATTTCTTCCCACACTATTTACTTCCCTGGACCCATGTAAAATATACATATTCAATCTGTAAAGCTCTTGTCAGTGGTGAGACTCAAACCTTGCACCTTGTGGTTAAGAGGCATACACCTTAACCACTGTACCACATGGCATTTCACTTTTTAGAATTGTTGTAATGTTTGTTTTGCTACTTATAGAAGGGAAACTAATGTTATTCTGGTCATCTTTGTACTACAATCTGATTGGCAGAGTTTTTCTATTTGCTGTTGCTTTACAGCTTGTTCTTAACTAAGAAGTGATTGAATGGAGTGGTACTCTGGATAGGCAACTCTGTGTGGCAGAATACAGCTACCAGAGTTAACCACTGGATATAACCCGGTAACCAGACCCATTACATCTGGGAAGAGAATATTTTACCTACTTATTTTAAGATTATTACTGCTGCTTTGCTGATTTTGTTTTGTTTAGACCTGTTATAACTTTCTTTCTCTCATAACAGAATGAAAAACTGCTATTGTTCTAGTCATCTAGTTACTATAGTTGGATTTTTCAGAGTTTGTTTCAGTTGGCTGTTGCTTTTGAATTTGTTTTAAATTGCAAGTTGTTGGGCAGCCTATAGCTTTAGTTGACTAGACTGCTTTGAATATGACTGGAACCACTGAACTTGACCTTATAACCAGGTCCACAACTGCTGGGACGTGACCGTTTTGATTATTTACTGCAAATTTTATGACCGCTTTTGATGCTGTGTTGATATATTTATTTATTTTGTTTTAAAATTGATGTAGCTGTTCTTCTGCAGTGTGTGTGTGGGGGGAGGGGCTGCTATTGTTCTATGTGTCTAGTTGCATCACTAATCACTAATGACTGATCAGCAGAATTTCAGTTGAACTTTACTTTTGAACTTGTTTTTAAACTGCAAGTTGTTAGATAGCCTACTGGTCTACTTGGCTGGGCTGCTCTGAGCTGTTTGGCAGAGTTTTTCTATTTGCTGTTGCTTTACAACTTGTTCTTAACTAGCGAGTGATTGAATGGAGTGGTACTCTGTTTGGATAGGCCACTCTGTGTGGCAGAATACAGCTACCAGATTTAACCACTGGATATAACCGTGTAACCAGACCCCTTACATCTGGGAAGAGAACATTTTACCTACTTATTGTTAATTTTAAAACTATTACTGCTGCTTTGCTGATTTTGTTTTGTTTAGACCTGTTATGGCTTTCTTTCTCTCATAACAGAATGGAAAACTGCTATTGTTCTAGTCATCTAGTTACTATAGTTGGATTTGCAGAGTTTGTTTCAGTTGGCTGTTGCTTTTGAATTTGTTTTAAATTGCAAGTTGTTGGGCAGCCTAGAGCTTTAGTTGACTAGACTGCTTTAGATTTGACCTAAGCCACTGAACTTGACCTTATAACCAGGTCCACAACTGCTGGGATGTGACCTTTTTGATTATTTACTGCAAATTTTAGCACTGCTTTTGATGCTTTGATGATCTATTTATTTATTTATTTATTTAATTTATGTATTTTGTTTTAAAATTGATGTAGCTGTTCTTTTGGAGTGAGTGTGTGTGTGTGGGGGGGGGGCTGCTATTGTTCTATGTGTCTAGTTGTATCACTAATCACTAATGACTGATCAGCAGAATTTCAGTTGGACTTTACTTTTGAATTTGTTTTTAAACTGCAGGTTGTTAGATGGCCTACTGGTCTACTTGGCTGGGCTGCTCTGAGCTGTGCAACACTGCCACCCAATTTCACCTGAGCCATTATATTTGACCTTGCAGTCAAGGCCATTATAGCTGTGCTGAGCACTGTGTTAGATGATAGCCAGCATGTGTAATTATGTCATGCCCTAATCATCTAAGCCTTTGTACTTTAAATACCTCAGTCACTCTGACTTGTGCAAAGCTGCCCTGGATCAGTTAGCTTTGCACTGGGTTGCACACAGCTCTACACAGCTCCTGTGGGTGCGCCAGGTTGCTACTTTTTGTATACCAACTGGTACTGGTTCAGTTAGCTTTGCACATATTTGCACAGAACAGCTGTGCACTGCACCAATACATCTTGTATTAAGATATTGAATTGTGTGATCATCTTCCAGCCTAAACTGTGGTGTTTTCTGTCTACAAAGTCAGGCTTAATTGTGATGTCTTGAGCCTACCTATTGTGACAATTAGGCTTATTGTGCTAACTATTCTGCAATATATTTGTAGACCCTAGGTCTACCTGTTGTGAAAATTAGGTGTATTGTGCTGTGCTGCACTGTAATATGCCACAATGCACATTGATATAATGTGCTTTACTGAGGTATACTGTGTTATATTGTGGCATCTGCATTATACTGTGCTCTATTATAATATACTGTGATGCACAGTGATATAATGCAATATAATGAGATATACTGTGATATTATGTAATACACTGATGGGTCAGACAAATGCTCATTTAACTTGATGCTATAAGTGTTTTGGACTGCTTGTTCACATTTGTTTAAAAAAATATTTATTGCTAATTCCCATTTTTCAAGTTGAATGAGTATTTTCTGACTTATGTTACAAGACAGTAGCAAACTATTATATATTAAAGTGTTTTTGTCTTATATTGATGAACTTTTATTGGATTTGGTACATCAAGCTCACATTGATTTCAATGTTTATGGATTTCTTAAGGTTGATTTTACAAGAATCAGCAAGTTATTTGGAATTGTAGAAATTCATAAAAACAATTTAGGCCTATTGTTGCCACTGGTTTTAGTAAGACTGAATACATTTCAGTTTATTTGGACAAGTTACTTAATCCAGTAGTAGAAAAAAAGTTTTACTTAAGAGGTTCATGCACTTCTCTAGAATTGTTAAAAAAATTGTCAGTTTTCAGGTAGTAAGACTTTCCTTGTCACTTTAGTTGTTGAGTCTTTATATACTTGTATTGATCGAAATATAGGTATTGAATTTGTTAGACTTTTCTTAGTAAATGTACTGCTTTTGACACTTACAGTATTATTAATATTTGTTTACTTTTGGAGCTGGTATTGACTGATATTTTTTTATGTTCTAAGATAGGATTTACCACTAACTCAAAGGTGTAGCAATGGGGAAAGAGTAGCCCCGGCCTTCACTAATTTAGTAATGAGCTATTGGGAGTTAAAATTTCTGTTACCACATCCATTATTTAAATATGTATGTTTTATAGATGATATAGAAGTTTTTATTATTTATAGGGAATAATTCATTGATTTTGAACAATTTCTGGTTGATTTAAATGGTACCATCAATTTTTTTTGTGTTTTTCGCTCAGTGACAGAGGTAACATAGTTCATTTTTTGGATTTAAAACTCAAGATGGATATTGATAAGAAGTGTTACCATAGTAGCATCTTTTGAAAAAAGACATTTGTCAACAATTATTTGCACTTTAAAAGCTGACATCCTACTTTTAGGAAAAGGAAAGTAATCAGAGGTCAGTCTATTGGACTGAGATGTTTAATTAGGGACAATCAGGTTTTTTTTTGGGGGGGGGGGGGTGAATTGCAATTTTTAAAATCTTTGTTGAAAGGGTAATTTTCAAGGCAGACCAGACAAAATTGCTAACTAGATAAGCACTAAAAGATTAATTAAATGTTAACCAATTTTAAGAATTGGTTGTAGTGTTCAGGAGAGTGTGATGTCCCCAAAAATTACATTTTAGAGCCTTCCCTATCCCAGTTTGTCTTTATTCCATGGGTATCAGAAATATCATTTTTGACAAGTGAAAGATTATAAATGGGAATCAAGATTTAGTAACCTTGATAAGCCCAAAACCCCAGTTTGTTTACAAATGAACCCACAATTTGAAAGATTGGTTTGGAAAACCCAAGTAGTGTCTAAAGGTCCTTTAGGCATATATCTGTGCAAAGCTTGCAAGATTTGCCGGTATATTAACACATGTCATAGTGTCTGTTTGGAACACACAGGTCAGGAGGTTTTTATTAGTAGAAAATATAGTTGTATATCTTGCGGGGTTGTTTATTAAACAAATTACTGCTCATGTGAGAGCTTTTATGTGAGTAAAACCACTAGAATGTTCCCACAGTGCATTAATGAGTACAGGTTAGTTATTTTGAGTAATGACAGGACAAATGCCTCGGCCAAGCATAAATGTTCCTGCAAAGATTTTACAAAGTAGATTGCATGGCTAGCTTATAAAGGCCCTGGTGGTCATTAGCCTAGTATATAACTACGAACCTGTAAGTTTACATTTTCAGTTTTGGATAATTTTACTGTGGATTTAAGCATGGTTGATATTAATTTATTAGAAGTCAAACTTTCAGCTATGCTTAACAACAAATAAATTACCAGGTTTAAATGAGAAAGTCGATTTTAAATGTTTATTGAAAGCACTACCTATATAAAGTTATACATATTACTTATTCCTAGATAATGTTAATGTTTTATATGTATTTTGATTTTTTAAGTATTTTATCACAATTGAATTAAGTTGAAGTGTCAGCTGATGTTTTAGGTCATGTGATTTTACGTCAGGCTATATAAATTGCTGCTATTGGATTTTGTTCAGTTCTGAAGAAGTTCCTTGCAATGAAATAAATGAAAATGCATAATGAAAAAATTATTCTGCTGCTTTATTTTTTTATTTTTTTTTTATTAGTTTCTGTTTTACACTACTCTGTCAACATGCAGTGTCCTAGCTTTTTTAGATGGACATGTTTGTTCAAGCCAGAGGCTGACCTTGCTAGAAAAATAACTTTGACCAACCTATTCTGGCTAGGATTTATGATGTCGTGAAAGTCCTTAGTTCCCTATTCCCTCAGATATGTATACAGTCTGATCATTGCCCATATGAGGTGAACTAGTTAGATGTTCCACCCTGCAGAAAGCAAAGAGAGACCTGGCTGGCCTCACTGTCCATGTGTCAGAGTCAAGGTCAAGGAAATTCCTAAGGATATATTCTGCCATCAGAATGAATGATGCCCAATAGAAATAAACCAATGTCATTAATTGACTTCCAAATTTATGTCATTCCAAGGGAATCCAGTGTGTGCTAGCATGGGAGGGGGTGAACATCATTTCCACCTGTTTCACCAGGGATGAAGATAGTGAACATGCTACTAGATAAAGACCTAGCACCCCAGAACAATTAAATGTAAAAAACAACAATGCATGGTCAACACAGCTAAAAAACATATTTAATGAACAGAATAGGAAATAAAAATATAAAAAGTAAGCGCTTTCACAATTCACAGATTGCTTCGTCAGACTAATTGTAATAGAAGCTTGCAAAGTATTTAAATCACCTGTAACCAATCAAAAACCTGACTACTCCTATAATAGTAAAAGATATATGCCTTATAAATCACTGAAAAGTAAATCAGTTTAAGAATTTGTTACTTGTCACAGTCATACAACACATTGCCGGAACCTTAAAAAGATAATAAATACTTTATAAAAACAAACTACACATAAACTACTAACATTCTAATTCAACATCAATGAGGGAGTGTTCTTGCATGCAAAACTGGTTTTAAAGAGACCAAATCATTAATACCAGGAGGTCTGTCAGCACATAAGTTCAAAATCCACTTCTGTTCCATTAACTCTGTCTTATTTCTAAGGTCCCCACCTCTGAAGTTCTCACTAACTATTTCAAATACAAAGAATCTAAAAGTGTGGTGTGATCCAATAACTTCTACATGCCGTGCTAGTGTATTACTAGTCTTTACATTTCTACTGTCCCTAATATGCTCAAGTATACCCTCTTTAAAAGAGCGATTTGTCTTACCTAAATAAAACGCACAGTGCAATAACTACAGTAAACTATATTTCTAAAGGTACAATCAGCATAGAAGGTACACTGTATAGAATATCCAAGTGAGGGATAAATAAATGTCATGCCTGAATGAATGTAGTGACATGCGCTACAATTTCTACATGGATAGGTCCCTTGAGGTTGTGATGCTAAAAAAGATTGGTCTGTGTATGTCTTATAGCATAGCTGTCATTTCAACAACAGGTTATTTTTTAAAGAAAAATGTGGTATTTTGCTAATAAAATCCTTCAGATCATCAGAAGCACTCAGAATATTCCATTTCTTCTTAATGATATTACAAAAAATATTCATATCACTCAAGTAGGTTAAAGGGACCCTCACTCGTGGGTCTATATTACAACATCAAACTCACAGGAGTTCGAATGTTGTAATATTGAACCATACAGTTCGAAACCCAATAATGACGAAAACACAGAACAGCAATTTTTTTCCCAGGGGAAAAAAAAAAACCACTGTTCCTTGACAAAACAAAAAACAAAAAAAACTTACACTTTAAACTTAAACTAAAGTGGGGGGCTTTGCCCCCACACCCCCCTACTTAAATATACCAACTCCAAGATCGCACCACAGTGGAGGAAATAGCAAAGCCCCGAAAATGGACCACCAATTTTTTTCCCCATGGAAAAAAAATCGGTGTGCCATGGTTTCGCTGTTTTCATATTTCGGACTTTTGGGTTTGATATTACAACGGTCGAACTTCTACAAGTTCGACGTTGTAATATAGACCGTCACTTGTTTACTAAGTGGTCAGACTTGTACACTGTTATTTACATATCTCTGCTCTGAAAAATACTCTCTGCTCCTTCCTTTCCTTTCAGTCCATATCTGGCCAATACAGCGGTGTATTTCTTGTTCTTTATAGCCTCTGTTCAAAAAAATCCAATTTCTGGGCAACAAAAGTTCTTTCTAAAGATGTGAAAGCTCATACGTTTTTTTATATTTTTTTATATTTTATTTCCTACTCTGTTCATTAAATAAGTGTTCTTTAGCCGTGTTGACCGTGCATGGCGTGTGCCTTTTCCCACAGGGTGTTTACACTTTGGCTAAAACAGTTTCTACTTTCATTGTGCATTTTTTAGGAAGAGTTAGTCGCCTATCCATTCCAGGTTAACAAATTTGAATCAAACCTGTTTAAATCCAGCACTGACCAATGCTAGGATTCTAGACAAGAAACTGCCCAACCTTGAGGCCCTCATGACCCTTGACCACTTGTGGATCTGTGCAGTCACCAAACCTTGGCTACAGTATTGCAGTCTTTATCTAAATTTAGCTGCTATCACTTGTTCAGTGCGGGTATATCCGTATTTATCTGAAAACCATCGTATCATGACAAATCCAACATGATTATGACACTGAACTCCTAGATATCTTAGTTCCAGTAAATAAATCAAATCACCACATCATTGCAAATTATAACCCCCCACTTTGTGTTCTACTGCCCACAATATCTGCATAATTAACACGAGACCCTAGTCTTTGAATCATACACACAGTCACCCTGGGTGTCCTCAACTAGCTGTCTATTAATTGATGAACATATGCCACAAGTAACAAGTATTCACAGAATTTCTTAAATTTCACTAATTTCATTTCATTATTGGAGTAGACAGCTCCCTGTACAGCTAGAGGAGCAATTCTCATTGATATTGTCCTTACCAGGATTACATGTGTCTGAACCACACCAAAATTCTCTCTGTCTATGGTCAAATTAGATGACAGACTATCACATTTGCCCTTATAAACCAGTCCAAGTTGACAAACAATGTCAGTATTTAAAGAATTTTTTGAAGTCCAGTCTCATTACCTTCTCAGGTGACATGAAATTTCAAAGCCCTCCCTGCTTATGTGTAACAGAGGTTCTTTGGCAGCTTGATAACCAAAGCTGTCTATGCCAGATGGGTTCCTGCATTCAGGCATCTGTCCCTATCTCTCAGAAGTTGTTGTTGTTTGTCTTTCGGCTTTTTCCTGGTAAGGGGTCACCACAGCGGAACTCTGGTCCACTAATGATTGGCAGTAGATTTTTACGAAACGCCGAGGTGCCAACTCAACGCCCAACCTTCAACGAAGGCACGCCCATTTATGCACGCGTGTCTTTCAAACACTACCCAACCACGGGGAGGACATGCAGACTCCACACAGAAGGCACTCCCAAGCCAAGCCGAGAATCGAACGGGAAAACCTCTTGCTGTGAGGTAACAACGCTACCGCCGTACCACCACGGCAACCCAGAAGTATGATGCCAAATTTAGAAATAAGCCTGAATAATAAAAATCTGCTATAGACAAATTATGCAACAAAAGAACAAAAAACTTCTAATCTTAAGGAATAAACTTATATTCCTGCCTTCTAAGGGTGATATCAAAAAGTTCTGTAAGGAGCTCAAGCATAAGATCAAATCCTACAAAGAAAAGTATGAACTGAATACTAAAGCCATCATCAAAGGTAATCTTAAAAGTCCTTAATTATTTTAGGAATCTTCAAAACAACACTCAGTGCTGCTCAGCTGACCTGCAGTGGTGCGACGATTTCAGATCCAACAGACAACATCAGAGAACAAAAAGGAAGCAGCGTAAAAATAAGAAGCTGTGAAAAAAATGAAATAATATGTAGCTTTTAGGAAAGGATGAAAGAGAGCTACAACCTTGAGATGAATAAACTGTGTTCAAGATGGCAAACTATATATATATATATATATATATATATATATATATATATATATATATATAAAATTAATATTTTATTTTTATTTAACATTTGTTGACCAGGCTAGTCCAACTGGATATGTCCATTTTCAGTTGAGGTCTGGGGAGAAAAGCTTCAACACAGATATTAATAAACATAACAAAAGAACAATATATTTGCAATACTAGAAAGCAATTTTAATCATCTGCTAGAGTACCTTTTAAGACTAGAAAGAATTTATACCTAGGCTTAGAGATCAAATAATTAACATCATATAAAAAGAAGGAAAGTTAATATACATAAACTAGGAACATGTATATAGAGTAACAAGCTTGCAGATTAAGTCCCAATTCTATATTAGTGTATTTAAGAGTGAGATTAAGTTAATACAGATGAGAAAGACACATTCCTGCAGTAGAATGCTTAGTGACCAGGTTAATACTCTGAAATAGTTACTAAGAAAAGGCTAAGTAAATACAGACCTAGTTAGCTTATTGCTCATATTCTGTAAGGTTAATGAAAGGTAGTCATAGTGCAGCAGTAGTGAGACCAGTAAAGGTGAGAATGGCAGGAAGGAAATTGTTAGTCTGGGTTGGTGCATGTAGGGTTGCCATCTTTCATCGTGGCTAAAACCGGAGTAAAGCCACACCCCTCATGTCATCAGTAACCCCGCCCATCCCACCCCTCCTTCCACCCATTTTGTGATGTCATGATGACATCACTTTGGTGAGGAACGCCCCCTTTTTCCATTCCTGCTGCCTCCTTTCGGCTGATTTACTATGCTTTTCTGTAAAAAAAGCAAAGTAAATCAGCCAATTTACAAACTAGTCTGTTTCCTTTTTGAAACAGAATACCAGAGTTTGTTCAGTGTTTTCTGGACTACTGGAGAATCAATTTGATTTCCGGATAGTCCGAAAAAAAACGGAGGGGTGACAACCCTAGGTGCATGGGCAAAGCCAGTGAGCCTTGAGGTATGTTTTAAGTTGCTTTTTGAAAAGTGGTGTAGAAAAGAGAGATATTAGTTCACTAGGAAGCAGGTTCCAGATTTTCCCCACAGTGTTGGAGAACAGAGAGTCCCCAGCCCTATTGCTGGATTTCAGTGTGGATACTAGAAGTTTACTTGATGAGTGAAGGGTTGTAAAATTTTTGTAGGGGGTGATGAGGGTAGTCAGTATTGGAGTGTTGCTAGGATGATAAAGGGTCATATGGGCGATAATAAGTTGGTGAAAGAGAAGCTGATTATGCAGTTCCAGCCATCCTAGCTGTTTGAGATTATGACAATGGTTGGTTCTAAATGGGGAGTCGGTGGATAATCTGGCAATGTTATTATAGGAGGTAACAGGTTTGTTGAGGTTGTTTTTAGATAGGTAGGTATAAATGGGAAAGGTGTAGAGGACGGTAGAGATAAGATGGGTATGGGCAATAGTAGTTCTAGCTGTTGGAGTAAAAAAGGGTTTTAACCTATAGAGGGAGCTTAGATGTTCTTTATGTTTCAGTGTTGTCATCACATTTGGGTTATTTGCTTGCAGTAGCCCTCAGTCAGCCTGATTATCCAAGTCTTGGGTCCTATGTCGGTTGCTGTCTCATCTTCCATGATGTCAGGTAGTAAGGGGTATAAAGCATGCAGCCAAAACCATTACATCAGTCTTTCTTGCCGTGCGGTGCCCAAAGCAGAAGCAGTTCGCAAGTGCCGGTCGGCCAACTCCTGAAATTTTTGTTTTTGAGTTTCAGAACCGAAGTATTCAACTAAAGTAAGTACCCCGTTGGGGAAACTTTTTCTTGCTCTAAACCGTTGTCAGTAAAAGTAAAAAATTATATTTCTTGTGGAAAGCAAATACCTCATAAAGATTTTCATTTGTACTGTATTCCTTGCCTAGGCCCTGACCACGATGTACCTCGCTGTCAGTTTTGTGCCTTATTTAAACAACAAACTATTCGTCGTCTGTATATTTATGCTTCTAAATATTTTGGTACTCGGTTCAATTACCCAGATATGGCTTCAGTAAGCCACCTGACTACCGACATTCCGAAAAAACGCAAAGATAAAGACAGAGACAGGCCACCTAGTTCCAAAGCTGCCGACGACGCTTCTCCTAAGCTAGTCACCAGTTCACTGGTACTCAGTTTGGTGCTTTTGCAGCCCCTGATACCCACTACTTCAGATTCGCAGGCCTCTACTGAGACCCATTCGGAGTCCGGTATGCCGCGAGATGCTTCAACTGTGGAACCTGCGGATGTCTCTACCTTGGATGGGTCCAGAGCCGCTGGGCAGGCACCGGCTTCTGAGGGTGTATTCCGGCCTACTGACTTGCATATTATACCGACGCCATCTTCTTCTTCAAAACTCGATCCATGCCTAGAAAACTGACGCCCAGACCGCATAGTCAGGCCTCTATGCTTAAAAAACAAATGATAAGAATGGCTGAAGACCTTATTACTTTAATCAGGGGAAGCCAACCTTCCCCCTCTAAGAGACCTAGGACTGAATTTCCTTATGATTCTTCTGATCAGGATTCTGAAACTTCTTTTTTCCTCTGATGACCAGGATTTACCTTCATCTACCTATGAGGAGTCAATTCCCTCTGTTTCCCCTCCAGAAGATTTCTCTTTTGGTGAACTCTTGCATACTCTTAGGGAGCATTTTTGCTGGGAAAGCCAGGATTACTCTGATTCTAAAAAGAGGCTTAGGGATTTCTTACTCCTGACACAACACAGGCCTTTAGGTATCCCCCCCTGTACTGGACATTGTTGATGATGCCTTTTCGGAATCTAGCTTGGCCCCGACTCCTTACCTCCTGCTCCCAGAAAACCAGATAGATATTACAGGGTTCTTGACTCTCACAAGTTCCTCTTTTAAAAATCCTACTGCGGATCCTGAAACCATTTCACAGGGACCCAAGGGCATTAAGGCTACTACTGCCAAAAATCCTACCCCCTCTGATAGAGATTCCAGGGCGCTGGATAGATGAGGTAAGAAGGTATACACTTCTGCAACCTTGGCCATTAGGGCCTTAAACTGCCAGTTTCATATGTTAAAGTATCAGCAGCATATTATTGGATTGCTTAAACAGGAAATGATGTTGATTCCTGACTGTGCTGAAAATAAGGATTTACAGGATTTAATGCATTCTGCTGAACAAGTTGGAAAACATACTTTGCAATGTGGTTTTGATTCACTAGAGGCATCTTGCAGGGCTGCTGTCACTGGGTCTGTACTTAGAAGGCATGCTTGGCTTAAGGAGCAATCTTTGCCAGATTATGTTAAAGCTAAATTGCTGGATGCTCCCTTAAACCAGGACCACCTGTTTGGCAACAAAGCAGAAGAAGTACTTAAAAAAATGGAGGAAAAAGCTAAATCTTTGCAAACTGTTAAAGATTTCCTGCAAGTACAGCCTCCAAGATTTAGTAGGCATTGGCCCTCTAAGAATTGGTTCTTTCCTGCCTCTTCCAGGCCTTCTCAGTCCAAACCCAGAACCAGCAGAACACCCAGGCTTCAGTCCCAAAGTACGCACAGGACTAAGCAGTGGGGGGGCTCCAACTTCCAAAGCAGGGAGTAGTAAGACTCCCCCTATGGTAAACTGTCTCAATGACTTAACTTTAAAACTTCTAAGTCCTCCTTTAGGGGGAATGATTGCTCTGCAGGCAAAAAAATGGGAACTCATTACCCAGGACAAATGGGTTTTAAATATAGTTTCCCAAGGATACAGATTCCACTTCCACACTTTACCAACCCCAAATGATTGGCCAGATTTACCCCCAAATCAGTGGGCAGAGGCTCAAAAGCAAGTTCTTTCTCTCTCTTAAGTATAAGGGCTATTCAAACTGTCCCAGAAGAGGAAAGGGGACAAGGTTTCTACTCAAGACTTTTCCTGGTGCCCGGAAAAGACAACTCCTGGCGTCCTATCCTGGATCTCTCTATCCTAAACACTTTTTTGGTGATCCCAAAATTCAAGATGCTAACTCTTCACTAGTTGCTAGGCAAGGATGCCTGGTTGGCAACACTGGATTTAAAGGAAGCCTACCTGCACATCCCAATCAGGGAATCTTACAGAAGATACCTACCTTTCAAAGCAGGCTTCATGCACTATCCGTTCTCTGCACTGCCCTTTGGCTTATCTACTGCACCCAGGGTATTCACAAAGTGCCTTGCTCCAGTCATTGCATTTTGCAGGCAAAGAAATATTAAAATATACCGATACCTGGACGATTGTCTAATTCAGGCAGAAAGCCAGGACATACTTTTGAATCATATGGCATTTGTACAAAAGGTGCTAACGTCTCTGGGGTACACCATAAACGAAATGAAATCACATCTTGTACCCTGACAACAAATTGTATTCCTGGGAGCAAGCTTGAACACAACTTCCCAGATGGCTTTCCTCACACCAGAGAATCAAGTTCATTTGACAGCTTACTTCAAACTATTGGCCACAAAGACCCTGCTATCTGCAAGACAAATACTGCAAGCCTTGGGGTTCATGGCCTCCTGCATTCTCCTAATTCCATATTCAAGACTGCATATGAGGAAACTACAATGCTATCTAAAAAGCCTATGGTGTCAACATTCTCAGGATCTAGAAGCAATGATTCCTATCATACCTTGCCTACACAAAGAGTTCCTTTGGTGGGCAGAGGTCTGCCACCAAAACAAGGGACTTCCATTCACTCTGCCCCCTGCTGCCCAAACCCTAACAACAGATGCATCAGACTATGCATGGGGGGGCTCACTTGGCAGGGAAGTGCATTTAGGGCAAATGGAACCCAAGTCAAATGCACCTGCACATCAATCAAAAAGAAATGTTAGCTGTACAGAATGCCCTGACAGCCTTCAAGGACCACATTCTTCCAGGACAATTAATGGTAAAGACGGACAACACTACTTTTATGTGGTGCATAAACAAGCAGGGGGGAACCCACTCATGCCCTCTCTGCAGACTAGCCATGGCTCTGTGGAACACAGCCTTGAGTTACCTAGTGCACCTACAGGCTCAATTC